>NW_024037437.1:0-33994 GCF_015832195.1 Motacilla alba alba
CAAGATGCTGCCCAGGTACAAGCTGCAACTTGTGCCAACTCGCGCTGCTTTGAGGGTGCCCACGGAGCTCTGCAAACTGAGACCAGGAACGTAGGGTTGTGGGTTTTGTTTTCCCGGGCAGAAGCCTCTCTCACTACCAGGTAGGCCCTTGTTCCTTAGGGGCAGGCTGGCAGCAAGATTTCCACGAATATCAAGATGCTGCCCAGGGACAAGCTGCCACATGCGCCAACTCGGGCTGCTTTGAGAGTGCCCATGGAGCTCTGCAAACTGAGACCATGAACCTGGGGTGCTGAGTTTTGTTTCTCCGGGCAGAAGCATTTGCAGTGCCAGGTAGGCCCTCGGTCCTTAAGGGCAGGCAGCCTGCTGGATTTCCACGAATATCAAGATGCTGCCCAGGGACAAGCTGCCACCTGTGCCAACTCGCGCTGCTTTGAGAGTGCCCATGGTGCTCTGCAAACTGAGACCAGAAACGTGGGGTGCTGGGTTTTGTTTTCCCGGGCAGAAGCCTTTGTCAGTACCAAGTAAGCCCTTGTTCCTTAGGGACAGCCTGACAGCAAGATTTCCCTGAATATCAAGATGCTGCCCAGGGATATTCTGCCACCTGTGCCAACTCGGGCTGCTTTGAGAGTGCCCACGGAGTTCTTCAAGCTGAGACCAGGAACGTGGGTTTGTGGGTTTTGTTTTCCCGGGCAGAAACATTTACAGGGCCAGGTAGGCCCTCGGCCCTTTGGGGGAGAGTGGCACCAGGATTTCCACGAAAATCTAGTTTCCGCCAAGGGACAAGCTGCCACCTGTGCCAACTCGGGCTGCTTTGATAGTGCCCATGGAGCTCTAAAAACTGAGACCAGGAAAGTGGTGTTCTGAGTTTGGTTTTCCCGGGCAGAAGCCTTTGTGAGTACCAGGTAGGCCGTTGGCCCTTGGGGGCCAGCTGCCTGCAGGATTTCCACGAATATCAAGATGCTGCCCAGGGACAAGCTGCCACCTGTGCCAACTCGGGCTGCTTTGAGAGTGCCCACAGAGGTCTTCAAACTGAGAGAAAGTATGTGGGGTTATGGGTTTTGTTTTCCAGGGCAGAAGCCTTTGTCAGTACCAAGTAGGCCCTCAGCCCTTAGAGGCAGTCTGCCTGCTGGATTTCCACACATATCAAGATGCCACCCAGGGACAAGCTGCCACCTGTGCCAACTCGGGCTGCTTTGAGAGTGCCCATGGAGCTCTGCAAACTGAGACCAGGAACTTGCCTTGGTGAGTTTTGTTTCCCCGGGCAGAAGCATTTGCCGTACCAGGTAGTCTCTCGTAATTCAGGGCCGGCTGCCTCCTGGATTTCCACGAATATCAAGATGCTGCCCAGGGACAAGCTTCCACTTGTGCTAACTCGCGCTGCTTTGAGGGTGCCCACGGAGCTCTGCAAAGTGAGACCAGGAACTTGCCTTGGTGAGTTTTGTTTCCCCGGGCAGAAGCATTTGCAGTACCAGGTAGGCTCTCGTAATTCAGGGCCGGCTGCCTTCTGGATTTCCACGAATATCAAGATGCTGCCCAGGGACAAGCTTCCACTTGTGCTAACTCGCGCTGCTTTGAGGGTGCCCACGGAGCTCTGCAAACTGAGACCAGGAACGTAGGGTTGTGGGTTTTGTTTTCCCGGGCAGAAGCCTCTCTCAGTACCAGGTAGGCCCTTGTTCCTTAGGGGCAGGCTGGCAGCAAGATTTCCACGAATATCAAGATGCTGCCCAGGGACAAGCTGCCACCTGTGCCAACTCGGGCTGCTTTGAGAGTTCCCATGGAGCTCTGCAAACTGGGACCATTAACGTGAGGTGCTGAGTTTTGTTTCTCTGGGCAGAAACATTTGCAGCGCCAGGTAAGCCCTTGGTCTTTAAGGGCTGGCAGCCTGCTGGATTTCCACGAATATCAAGATGCTGCCCAGGGACAAGCTGCCACCTGTGCCAACTCGGGCTGCTTTGAGAGTGCCCATGGAGCGCTGCAAACTGAGACCAGAAACGTGGTGTTCTGAGTTTTGTTTTCCCGGGCAGAAGCCTTTGTCAGTACCAGGTAGGCCGTTGGCCCTTTGGGGCCAGCTGCCTGCAGGATTTCCACGAATATCAAGATGCCGCCCAGGGACAAGCTGCCACCTGTGCCAACTCGGGCTGCTTTGAGAGTGCCCACAGAGCTCTTCAAACTGAGAGAAAGTATGTGGGGTTATGGGTTTTGTTTTCCAGGGCAGAAGCCTTTGTCAGTACCAAGTAGGCCCTCAGCCCTTAGAGGCAGTCTGCCTGCTGGATTTCCACGCATATCAAGATGCCACCCAGGAACAAGCTGCCACCTGTGCCAACTCGGGCTGCTTTGAGAGTGCCCATGGAGCTCTGCAAAGTTAGACCAGGAACTTGCCTTGGTGAGTTTTGTTTCCCCGGGAAGAAGCATTTGCAGTACCAGGTAGGCTCTCGTAATTCAGGGCCGGCTGCCTCCTGGATTTCCACGAATATCAAGATGCCACCCAGGGATAAGCTTCCACTTGTGCTAAGTCGCGCTGCTTTGAGGGTGCCCACGGAGCTCTGCAAAGTGAGACCAGGAACTTGCCTTAGTGAGTTTTGTTTCCCCGGGCAGAAGCATTTGCAGTACCAGGTAGGCTCTCGTAATTCAGGGCCGGCTGCCTTCTGGATTTCCACGAATATCAAGATGCCGCCCAGGGACAAGCTGCCACCTGTGGCAACTCGGGCTGCTTTGAGAGTGCCCATGGAGCTCTGCAAACTGAGATGTGGAACGTGGGGTGGTGGGTTTTGTTTCCCTGGGCAGAAGCCTTTGTCAGTACCAGGAGGGCCCTTGTTCCTCAGGGGCAGGCTGGCGGCTCGATTTCCACGAATATCAAGATGCTGCCCAGGGACAAGCTTCCACTTGTGTCAACTCGCGCTGCTTTGATGGTGCCCACGGAGCTCTGCAAACTGAGACCAGGAACGTAGGATTGTGGGTTTTGTTTTCCCGGGCAGAAGCCTCTCTCAGTGCCAGGTAGGCCCTTGTTCCTTAGGGGCAGGCTGGCAGCAAGATTTCCACGAATATCAAGATGCTGCCCAGGGACAAGCTGCCACCTGTGCCAACTCGGGCTGCTTTGAGAGTGCCCATGGAGCTCTGCAAACTGAGACCATGAACCTGGGGTGCTGAGCTTTGTTTCTCCGGGCAGAAGCATTTGCAGTGCCAGGTAGGCCCTTGGTCTTTAAGGGCAGGCAGCCTGCTGGATTTCCATGAATATCAAGATGCTGCCAAAGGACAAGCTGCCACCTGCGCCAACTCGCGCTGCTTTGAGAGTGCCCACGGAGCTCTGCAAAGTGAGACCAGGAACGTGCGTTGGTGAGTTTTGTTTTCCAGGGCAGAAGCATTTGTCAGTACCAGGAGGGCCCTTGTTCCTCAGGGGCAGGCTGCCGGCTGGATTTCCACGAATATCAAGATGCTGCCGAGGGACAAGCTTGCACTTGTGACAACTCGCGCTGCTTTGAGGGTGCCCACGGAGCTCTGCAAACTGAGACCAGGAACGTAGGGTTGTGGGTTTTGTTTTCCCAGGCAGAAGCCTCTCTCAGTACCAGGTAGGCCCTTGTTCCTTAGGGGCAGGCTGGCAGCAAGATTTCCACGAATATCAAGATGCTGCCCAGGGACAAGCTGCCACCTGTGCCAACTCGGGCTGCTTTGAGAGTTCCCATGGAGCTCTGAAAACTGGGACCATTAACGTGAGGTGCTGAGTTTTGTTTGCCAGGGCAGAAACATTTCCAGTGCCAGGTAGGCCCTTAGTCCTTAAGGGCAGGCAGCCTGCTGGATTTCCATGAATATGAAGATGCTGCCAAAGGACAAGCTGCCACCTGTGCCAACTCGGGCTGCTTTGAGAGTGCCCATGGAGCTCTGCAAACTGAGAACAGGAACGTGAGCTGGTGAGTTTTGTTTCCCCGGGCAGAAGCCTTTGTCAGTACCAGGTAGGCCCTCGGTCCTTAAGGGCAGGCAGCCTGCTGGAATTCCACGAATATCAAGATGCTGCCCAGGGACAAGCTGCCACCTGTGCTAACTCGGGCTGCTTTGAGAGTGCCCATGGTGCTTTGCAAACTGAGACCAGAAACGTGGGGTTATGGGTTTTGTTTTCCCGGGCAGAAGCTTTTGTCAGTACCAGGTCTGGCCTTGGCCCTTGGGGGCCAGCTGCCTGCAGGATTTCCACGAATATCAAGATGCTGCCCAGGGACAAGCTGCCACTTGTGCCAACTCGGGCTGCTTTGAGAGTGCCCACGGAGCTCTTCAAACTGAGAGAAAGTATGTGGGGTTATGGGTTTTGTTTTCCCGGGCAGAAGCCTCTCTCAGTACCAAGAAGCCCCTCAGCCCTTAGATGCAGTCTGCCTGCTGGATTTCCACGCATATCAAGATGCCACCCAGAGACAAGCTGCCACCTGTGGCAACTCGGGCTTCTTTGAGAGTGCCCATGGAGCTCTGCAAAGTTAGACCAGGAACTTGCCTTGGTGAGTTTTGTTTCCTCGGGCAGAAGCATTTGAAGTACCAGGCAGGCTCTCGGAACTTTAGGGCCGGCTGCCTCCTGGATTTCCACGAATATCAAGATGCTGCCCAGGGACAAGCTGCCACTTGTGCCAACTCGCGCTGCTTTGAGGGTGCCCACGGAGCTCTGCAAACTGAGACCATGAACCTGGGGTGCTGAGTTTTGTTTCCCCGGGCAGAAGCATTTGCAGTGCCAGGTAGGCCCTCGGTCCTTAAGGGCAGGCAGCCTGCTGGATTTCCACGAATATCAAGATGCTGCCCAGGGACAAGCTTCCACCTGTGCCAACTCGCGCTGCTTTGAGAGTGCCCATGGTGCTCTGCAAACTGAGACCAGAAACGTGGGGTGCTGGGTTTTGTTTTCCAGGGCAGAAGCCTTTGTCAGTACCAAGTAGGCCCTTGTTCCTTAGGGACAGCCTGACAGCAAGATTTCCCTGAATATCAAGATGCTGCCCAGGGATATTCTGCCACCTGTGCCAACTCGGGCTGCTTTGAGAGTGCCCACGGAGTTCTTCAAGCTGAGACCAGGAACGTGGGTTTGTGGGTTTTGTTTTCCCGGGCAGAAACATTTACAGGACCAGGTAGGCCCTCGGCCCTTTGGGGGAGACTGGCACCAGGATTTCCACGAAAATCTAGTTTCCGCCAAGGGACAAGCTGCCACCTGTGCCAACTCGGGCTTCTTTGAGAGTGCCCATGGAGCTCTAAAAACTGAGACCAGGAAAGTGGTGTTCTGAGTTTTGTTTTCCCGGGCAGAAGCCTTTGTCAGTACCAGGTAGGCCGTAGGCCCTTGGGGGCCAGCTGCCTGCAGGATTTCCACGAATATCAAGATGCTGCCCAGGGACAAGCTGCCACCTGTGCCAACTCGGGCTGCTTTGAGAGTGCCCACAGAGCTCTTCAAACTGAGAGAAAGTATGTGGGGTTATGGGTTTTGTTTTCCAGGGCAGAAGCCTTTGTCAGTACCAAGTAGGCCCTCAGCCCTTAGAGGCAGTCTGCCTGCTGGATTTCCACGCATATCAAGATGCCACCCAGGGACAAGCTGCCACCTGTGCCAACTCGGGCTGCTTTGAGAGTGCCCATGGAGCTCTGCAAAGTGAGACCAGGAACTTGCCTTGGTGAGTTTTGTTTCCCCGGGCAGAAGCATTTGCAGTACCAGGTAGGCTCTCGTAATTCAGGGCGGCTGCCTCCTGGATTTCCACGAATATCAAGATGCCGCCCAGGGACAAGCTTCCACTTGTGCCAACTCGCGCTGCCTTGAGGGTGCCCACGGAGCTCTGCAAACTGAGACCAGGAACGTTGGGTTAGTGGGTTTTGTTTCCCCGGGCAGAAGCCTTTGTCAGTACCAGGAGGCCCTTGTTAATTCAGGGGCAGGCTGCCGGCTGGATTTCCACGAATATCAAGATGCTGCCCAGGGACAACTGCCACCTGTGCCAACTCGCGCTGCTTTGAGAGTGCCCATGGAGCTCTGCAAACTGAACGTAGGACTGTGGGTTTTGTTTTCCAGGACAGAAGCCTCTCTCAGTACCAGGTAGGCCCTCCACACTTAGGGGCAGATGCAAGATTTCCACGAATATCAAGATGCTGCCCAGGGACAAGCTGCCACCTGGCCAACTCGCGCTGCTTTGAGAGTTTGCTTTCCCTGAGTTTTGTTTTGGGCAGAAGCCTTTGTCAGTACCAGGTAGGGCCCTTGTTCCTCAGGGGCCAGGCTGCCGGCTGAATTTCCACGAATATCAAGATGCTGCCCAGGGACAAGCTGCCACTTGTGCCAACTCCCGCTGCTTTGAGAGTGCCCACGGAGCTCTGCAAACTGAGACCAGGAACGTAGGGTTGTGGGTTTTGTTTTCCCGGGCAGAAGCCTCTCTCAGTACCAGGTAGGCCCTTGTTCCTTAGGGGCAGGCTGGCAGCAAGATTTCCACGAATATCAAGATGCTGCCCAGGGACAAGCTGCCACCTGTGCCAACTCGGGCTGCTTTGAGAGTGCCCATGGAGCTCTGCAAACTGAGACCAGGAACGTGGGGTGCTGAGTTTTGTTTCCCGGGCAGAAGCCTTTGTCAGTGCCAGGTAGGCCCTTGGTCTTTAAGGGCAGTCAGCCTGCTGGATTTCCCCGAATATCAAGATGCTGCCCAAAGGACAAGCTGCCACCTGTGCCAACTCGGGCTGCTTTGAGAGTGCCCATGGAGCTCTGCAAAGTGAGACCAGGAACGTGCCTTGGTGAGTTTTGTTTTCCCGGGCAGAAGCATTTGTCAGTACCAGGAGGGCCCTTGTTCCTCAGGGGCAGGCTGCCGGCTGGATTTCCACGAATATCAAGATGCTGCCCAGGGACAAGCTTCCACTTGTGCCAACTCGCGCTGCTTTGAGGGTGCCCACGGAGCTCTGCAAACTGAGACCAGGAACGTAGGGTTGTGGGTTTTGTTTTCCCGGGCAGAAGCCTCTCTCAGTACCAGGTAGGCCCTTGTTCCTTAGGGGCAGGCTGGCAGCAAGATTTCCACGAATATCAAGATGCTGCCCAGGGACAAGCTGCCACCTGTGCCAACTCGGGCTGCTTTGAGAGTGCCCATGGAGCTCTGCAAACTGGGACCATTAACGTGAGGTGCTGAGTTTTGTTTGCCAGGGCAGAAACATTTGCAGTGCCAGGTAGGCCCTTGGTCCTTAAGGGCAGGCAGCCTGCTGGATTTCCATGAATATCAAGATGCTGCCAAAGGACAAGCTGCCACCTGTGCCAACTCGGGCTGCTTTGAGAGTGCCCATGGAGCTCTGCAAAGTGAGACCAGGAACGTGGGTTGGTGAGTTTTGTTTCCCCTGGCAGAAGCCTTTGTCAGTACCAGGTAGGCCCTCGTTCCTTCAGGGCAGGCTGCCTGCTGGATTTCCACGAATATCAAGATGCTGCCCAGGGACAAGCTGCCACCTGTGCCAACTCGGGCTGCTTTGAGAGTGCCCACGGAGCTCTGCAAACTGACCTGGGGTGCTGAGTTTTGTTTCTCCGGGCAGAAGCATTTGAAGTGCCCAGCAGGCAGCCTGCTGGATTTCCACGAATATCAAGATGCTGCCCAGGGACAAGCTGCCACTTGTGCCAACTCGCGCTGTGGGGCTCTTGAGACCAGGAACCTAGGGTTGTGGGTTTTGTTTTCCCGGGCAGAAGCCTCTCTCAGGCCCTTGTTTTGGCAGCAAGATTTGAATATCAAGATGCTGCCCAGGGACAAGCTGCCACCTGTGCCAACTCGGGCTGCTTTTTGGAGTCTGAGTGCACAACAGGTAGGCCCTCAGTCCTTAAGGGCAGGTCTGGCACCTTTGCCAAATAGCGCTGCTTTGAGAGTGGCCCTTGGGGGCCAGCTGCCTGCAGGATTTCCACGAATATCAAGATGCTGCCCAGGGACAAGCTGCCACTTGTGCCAACTCGGGCTGCTTTGAGAGTGCCCACGGAGCTCTTCAAACTGAGAGAAAGTATGTGGGGTTATGGGTTTTGTTTTCCCGGGCAGAAGCCTTTGTCAGTACCAAGTAGCCCCTCAGCCCTTAGAGGCAGTCTGCCTGCTGGATTTCCACGCATATCAAGATGCCACCCAGGGACAAGCTGCCACCTGTGGCAACTCGGGCTTCTTTGAGAGTGCCCATGGAGCTCTGCAAAGTTAGACCAGGAACTTGCCTTGGTGAGTTTTGTTTCCCCGGGCAGAAGCATTTGCAGTACCAGGTAGGCTCTCGGAACTTCAGGGCCGGCTGCCTCCTGGATTTCCACGAATATCAAGATGCTGCCCAGGGACAAGCTGCCACTTGTGCCAACTCGCGCTGCTTTGAGGGTGCCCACGGAGCTCTGCAAAGTGAGACCATGAACTTGCCTTGGTGAGTTTTGTTTCCCCGGGCAGAAGCATTTGCAGTGCCAGGTAGGCTCTCGTAATTCAGGGCAGGCAGCCTGCTGGATTTCCACGAATATCAAGATGCTGCCCAGGGACAAGCTTCCACCTGTGCCAACTCGCGCTGCTTTGAGGGTGCCCATGGAGCTCTGCAAACTGAGACCAGAAACGTGGGTTGTGGGTTTTGTTTTCCAGGGCAGAAGCCTTTGTCAGTACCAGGTAGGCCCTTGTTCCTTAGGGGCAGGCTGGCAGCAAGATTTCCCTGAATATCAAGATGCTGCCCAGGGACAAGCTGCCACCTGTGCCAACTCGGGCTGCTTTGAGAGTGCCCATGGAGCTCTTCAAGCTGAGACCAGGAACGTGGGTTTGTGAGTTTTGTTTTCCCGGGCAGAAACATTTACAGGACCAGGTAGGCCCTCGGCCCTTTGGGGCAGACTGGCCTGCAGGATTTCCACGAATATCTAGATGCCGCCCAGGGACAAGCTGCCACCTGTGCCAACTCGGGCTTCTTTGAGAGTGCCCATGGAGCTCTAAAAACTGAGACCAGGAAACGTGGTGTTCTGAGTTTTGTTTTCCCGGGCAGAAGCCTTTGTCAGTACCAGGTAGGCCGTTGGCCCTTGGGGGCCAGCTGCCTGCAGGATTTCCACGAATATCAAGATGCCGCCCAGGGACAAGCTGCCACCTGTGCCAACTCGGGCTGCTTTGAGAGTGCCCACAGAGCTCTTCAAACTGAGAGAAAGTATGTGGGGTTATGGGTTTTGTTTTCCAGGGCAGAAGCCTTTGTCAGTACCAAGTAGGCCCTCAGCCCTTAGAGGCAGTCTGCCTGCTGGATTTCCACGCATATCAAGATGCCACCCAGGGACAAGCTGCCACCTGTGCCAACTCGGGCTGCTTTGAGAGTGCCCATGGAGCTCTGCAAAGTTAGACCAGGAACTTGCCTTGGTGAGTTTTGTTTCCCCGGGCAGAAGCATTTGCAGTACCAGGTAGGCTCTCGTAATTCAGGGCGGCTGTCTCCTGGATTTCCACGAATATCAAGATGCCGCCCAGGGACAAGCTTCCACTTGTGCCAACTCGCGCTGCTTTGAGGGTGCCCACGGAGCTCTGCAAACTGAGACCAGGAACGTAGGGTTGTGGGTTTTGTTTTCCCGGGCAGAAGCCTTTGTCAGTACCAGGTAGGCCCTTGTTCCTTAGGGGCAGGCTGGCAGCAAGATTTCCACGAATATCAAGATGCTGCCCAGGGACAAGCTGCCACCTGTGCCAACTCGGGCTGCTTTGAGAGTGCCCATGGAGCTCTGCAAACTGAGACCATTAACGTGAGGTGCTGAGTTTTGTTTCTCTGGGCAGAAGCATTTGCAGTGCCAGGTAGGCCCTTGGTCTTTAAGGGCAGGCAGCCTGCTGGATTTCCATGAATATCAAGATGCTGCCAAAGGACAAGCTGCCACCTGTGCCAACTCGGGCTGCTTTGAGAGTGCCCATGGAGCTCTGCAAACTGAGACCAGAAACGTGGGGTGGTGGGTTTTGTTTCCCTGGGCAGAAGCCTTTGTCAGTACCAGGAGGGCCCTTGTTCCTCAGGGGCAGGCTGCCGGCTGGATTTCCACGAATATCAAGATGCTGCCCAGGGACAAACTGCCACTTGTGCCAACTCGCGGCTGCTTTGAGAGTGCCCACGGAGCTCTGCAAACTGAGACCAGGAACGTGGGACTGTGGGTTTTGTTTTCCAGGACAGAAGCCTCTCTCAGTACCAGGTAGGCCCTTCCACACTTAGGGGCAGGCTGGCAGCAAGATTTCCACGAATATCAAGATGCTGCCCAGGGACAAGCTGCCACCTGTGCCAACTCGCGCTGCTTTGAGAGTGCCCACGGAGCTCTGCAAACTGTGGCCAGGACGGTGGGGTGCTGAGTTTTGTTTTCCCGGGCAGAAGCCTTTGTCAGTACTAGGTAGGCCCATGGTCTTTCAGGGCCGTCAGCCTGCTGAATTTCAATGAATATCAAGATGCTGCCCACGGAGGAGCTGCCACCTGTGCCAACTCGGGCTGCTTTGAGAGTGCCCATGGCGCTCTGCAAACTGAGACCAGGAACGTGGGGTGGTGAGTTTTGTTTTCCCGGTCAGAAGCCTTTGTGAGTACCAGGTGGGCCCTTGATCCATAGGGGCAGGCTGCCAGCTGGATTTCCACGAATATCAAGATGCCGCCCAGGGACAAGCTGCCACCTGTGCCAACTCGGGCTGCTTTGAGAGTGCCCATGGAGCTCTTCAAACTGAGACCAGGAACGTGGGGTCGTGGGTTTTGTTTTCCCGGGCAGAAGCCTTTGTCAGTACCAAGAAGCCCCTCAGCCCTTAGAGGCAGTCTGCCTGCTGGATTTCCACGAATATCAAGACGCCGCCCAGGGACAAGCTGCCACCTGTGCCAACTCGGGCTGCTTTGAGAGTGCCCATGGAGCTCTGCAAAGTTAGACCAGGAACTTGCCTTGGTGAGTTTTGTTTCCCCGGGCAGAAGCATTTGCAGTACCAGGTAGGCTCTCGTAATTCAGGGCCGGCTGCCTCCTGGATTTCCACGAATATCAAGATGCTGCCCAGGGCCCAGCTTCCACTTGTGCCAACTCGCGCTGCTTTGAGGGTGCCCACGGAGCTCTGCAAACTGAGACCAGGAACGTAGGGTTGTGGGTTTTGTTTTCCCGGGCAGAAGCCTCTCTCAGTACCAGGTAGGCCCTTGTTCCTTAGGGGCAGGCTGGCAGCAAGATTTCCACGAATATCAAGATGCTGCCCAGGGACAAGCTGCCACATGTGCCAACTCGCGCTGCTTTGAGAGTTCCCATGGAGCTCTGCAAACTGGGACCATTAACGTGAGGTGCTGAGTTTTGTTTGCCAGGGCAGAAACATTTGCAGTGCCAGGTAGGCCCTTGGTCTTTAAGGGCTGGCAGCCTGCTGGATTTCCACGAATATCAAGATGCTGCCCAGGGACAAGCTGCCACCTGTGCCAACTCGGGCTGCTTTGATGGTGCCCACGGAGCTCTGCAAACTGAGACCAGAAACGTGGGGTGCTGGGTTTTGTTTCCCCTGGCAGAAGCCTTTGTCAGTACCAGGTAGGCCCTTGTTCCTCAGGGGCAGGCTGCCCGCTGGATTTCCACGAATATCAAGATGCTGCCCAGGGACAAGCTGCCACTTGTGCCAACTCGGGCTGCTTTGAGGGTGCCCACGGAGCTCTGCAAACTGAGACCATGAACCTGGGGTGCTGAGTTTTGTTTCTCCGGGCAGAAGCATTTGAAGTGCCAGGTAGGCCCTCGGTCCTTAAGGGCAGGCAGCCTGCTGGATTTCCACGAATATCAAGATGCTGCCCAGGGACAAGCTGCCACCTGTGCCAACTCGCGCTGCTTTGAGAGTGCCCATGGTGCTCTGCAAACTGAGACCAGAAACGTGGTGTTCTGGAGTTTTGTTTTCCCGGGCAGAAGCCTTTGTCAGTACCAGGTCAGGCCTTGGCCCTTTGGGGCCAGCTGCCTGCAGGATTTCCACGAATATCAAGATGCCGCCCAGGGACAAGCTGCCACCTGTGCCAACTCGGGCTGCTTTGAGAGTGCCCACAGAGCTCTTCAAACTGAGAGAAAGTATGTGGGGTTATGGATTTTGTTTTCCAGGGCAGAAGCCTTTGTCAGTACCAAGTAGGCCCTCAGCCCTTAGAGGCAGTCTGCCTGCTGGATTTCCACGCATATCAAGATGCCACCCAGGGACAAGCTGCCACCTGTGCCAACTCGGGCTTCTTTGAGAGTGCCCATGGAGCTCTGCAAAGTGAGACCAGGAACTTGCCTTGGTGAGTTTTGTTTCCCCGGGCAGAAGCATTTGCAATACCAGGTAGGCTCTCGTAATTCAGGGCCGGCTGCCTCCTGGATTTCCACGAATATCAAGATGCTGCCCAGGGACAAGCTTCCACTTGTGCCAACTCGCGCTGCTTTGAGGGTGCCCACGGAGCTCTGCAAAGTGAGACCAGGAACTTGCCTTGGTGAGTTTTGTTTCCCGGGCAGAAGCATTTGCAGTACCAGGTAGGCTCTCGTAATTCAGGGCCGGCTGCCTTCTGGATTTCCACGAATATCAAGATGCTGCCCAGGGACAAGCTTCCACTTGTGCTAACTCGCGCTGCTTTGAGGGTGCCCACGGAGCTCTGCAAACTGAGACCAGGAACGTAGGGTTGTGGGTTTTGTTTTCCCGGGCAGAAGCCTCTCTCAGTACCAGGTAGGCCCTTGTTCCTTAGGGGCAGGCTGGCAGCAAGATTTCCACGAATATCAAGATGCTGCCCAGGGACAAGCTGCCACCTGTGCCAACTCGGGCTGCTTTGAGAGTTCCCATGGAGCTCTGCAAACTGGGACCATTAACGTGAGGTGCTGAGTTTTGTTTCTCTGGGCAGAAACATTTGCAGTGCCAGGTAGGCCCTTGGTCTTTAAGGGCTGGCAGCCTGCTGGATTTCCACGAATATCAAGATGCTGCCCAGGGACAAGCTGCCACCTGTGCCAACTCGGGCTGCTTTGAGAGTGCCCATGGAGCTCTGCAAACTGAGACCAGAAACGTGGTGTTCTGAGTTTTGTTTTCCAGGGCAGAAGCCTTTGTCAGTACCAGGTAGGCCGTTGGCCCTTTGGGGCCAGCTGCCTGCAGGATTTCCACGAATATCAAGATGCCGCCCAGGGACAAGCTGCCACCTGTGCCAACTCGGGCTGCTTTGAGAGTGCCCACAGAGCTCTTCAAACTGAGAGAAAGTATGTGGGGTTATGGGTTTTGTTTTCCAGGGCAGAAGCCTTTGTCAGTACCAAGTAGGCCCTCAGCCCTTAGAGGCAGTCTGCCTGCTGGATTTCCACGAATATCAAGATGCCACCCAGGGACAAGCTGCCACCTGTGCCAACTCGGGCTGCTTTGAGAGTGCCCATGGAGCTCTGCAAAGTTAGACCAGGAACTTGCCTTGGTGAGTTTTGTTTCCCCGGGCAGAAGCATTTGCAGTACCAGGTAGGCTCTCGTAATTCAGGGCCGGCTGCCTCCTGGATTTCCACGAATATCAAGATGCCACCCAGGGACAAGCTTCCACTTGTGCTAAGTCGCGCTGCTTTGAGGGTGCCCACGGAGCTCTGCAAAGTGAGACCAGGAACTTGCCTTAGTGAGTTTTGTTTCCCCGGGCAGAAGCATTTGCAGTACCAGGTAGGCTCTCGTAATTCAGGGCCGGCTGCCTTCTGGATTTCCACGAATATCAAGATGCTGCCCAGGGACAAGCTGCCACCTGTGCCAACTCGGGCTGCTTTGAGAGTGCCCATGGAGCTCTGCAAACTGAGATGTGGAACGTGGGGTGGTGGGTTTTGTTTCCCTGGGCAGAAGCCTTTGTCAGTACCAGGAGGGCCCTTGTTCCTCAGGGGCAGGCTGGCGGCTCGATTTCCACGAATATCAAGATGCTGCCCAGGGACAAGCTGCCACTTGTGTCAACTCGCGCTGCTTTGAGGGTGCCCACGGAGCTCTGCAAACTGAGACCAGGAACGTAGGATTGTGGGTTTTGTTTTCCCGGGCAGAAGCCTCTCTCAGTGCCAGGTAGGCCCTTGTTCCTTAGGGGCAGGCTGGCAGCAAGATTTCCACGAATATCAAGATGCTGCCCAGGGACAAGCTGCCACCTGTGCCAACTCGGGCTGCTTTGAGAGTGCCCATGGAGCTCTGCAAACTGAGACCATGAACCTGGGGTGCTGAGCTTTGTTTCTCCGGGCAGAAGCATTTGCAGTGCCAGGTAGGCCCTTGGTCTTTAAGGGCAGGCAGCCTGCTGGATTTCCATGAATATGAAGATGCTGCCAAAGGACAAGCTGCCACCTGCGCCAACTCGCGCTGCTTTGAGAGTGCCCACGGAGCTCTGCAAAGTGAGACCAGGAACGTGGGTTGGTGAGTTTTGTTTTCCAGGGCAGAAGCATTTGTCAGTACCAGGAGGGCCCTTGTTCCTCAGGGGCAGGCTGCCGGCTGGATTTCCACGAATATCAAGATGCTGCCGAGGGACAAGCTTCCACTTGTGCCAACTCGCGCTGCTTTGAGGGTGCCCACGGAGCTCTGCAAACTGAGACCAGGAACGTAGGGTTGTGGGTTTTGTTTTCCCAGGCAGAAGCCTCTGTCAGCTTTTACCAGGTAGGCCCTTGTTCCTTAGGGGGCCCTTGGGGGCAGGCTGGCTGCAAGATTTCCACGAATATCAAGATGCTGCCCAGGGACAAGCTGCCACCTGTGCCAACTCGGGCTGCTTTGAGAGTGCCCATGGAGCTCTGCAAACTGGTCAGTACCAGGTAGGGTCCTTGTTCCTTAGGGGCAGGCTGGCAGCAAGGAATATCAAGATGCTGCCCAGGGACAAGCTGTTTCGCGCTGCTTTGAGAGTGCCCATGGAGCTCTGCAAAGAACCGCTGACATTTGCAGTGCCAGGTAGGCCCTTGGTCCTTAAGGGCTTGGCAGCCTGCTGGATTTCCACGAATATCAAGATGCTGCCCAGGGACAAGCTGCCACCTGTGCCAACTCGGGCTGATTTGAGAGTGCCCACGGAGCTCTGCAAACTGAGACCAGGAACGTAGGGTTGTGGGTTTTGTTTTCCCGGGCAGAAGCCTTTGTCAGTGCCAGGTAGGCCCTTGTTCCTTACAGGCTGGCAGCAAGATTTCCACGAATATCAAGATGCTGCCCAGGGACAAGCTGCCACCTGTGCCAACTCGGGCTGCTTTGAGAGTGCCCCTCTGCAAACTGGACCATGAACCTGGGTTGCCTTTGTTTCTCCGGGCAGAAGCCTTTACCAGGTAGGCCCTCGGTCCTTAAGGGCAGGCAGCCTGCTGGAATTCCACGAATATCAAGATGCTGCCCAGGGACAAGCTGCCACCTGTGCTAACTCGGGCTGCTTTGAGAGTGCCCATGGTGCTCTGCAAACTGAGACCAGAAACGTGGGGTTATGGGTTTTGTTTTCCCGGGCAGAAGCCTTTGTCAGTACCAGGTCAGGCCTTGGCCCTTGGGGGCCAGCTGCCTGCAGGATTTCCACGAATATCAAGATGCTGCCCAGGGACAAGCTGCCACTTGTGCCAACTCGGGCTGCTTTGAGAGTGCCCACGGAGCTCTTCAAACTGAGAGAAAGTATGTGGGGTTATGGGTTTTGTTTTCCCGGGCAGAAGCCTCTCTCAGTACCAAGTAGGCCCCTCAGCCCTTAGATGCAGTCTGCCTGCTGGATTTCCACGCATATCAAGATGCCACCCAGGGACAAGCTGCCACCTGTGGCAACTCGGGCTTCTTTGAGAGTGCCCATGGAGCTCTGCAAAGTTAGACCAGGAACTTGCCTTGGTGAGTTTTGTTTCCCCGGGCAGAAGCATTTGAAGTACCAGGCAGGCTCTCGGAACTTCAGGGCCGGCTGCCTCCTGGATTTCCACGAATATCAAGATGCTGCCCAGGGACAAGCTGCCACTTGTGCCAACTCGCGCTGCTTTGAGGGTGCCCACGGAGCTCTGCAAACTGAGACCATGAACCTGGGGTGCTGAGTTTTGTTTCCCCGGGCAGAAGCATTTGCAGTGCCAGGTAGGCCCTCGGTCCTTAAGGGCAGGCAGCCTGCTGGATTTCCACGAATATCAAGATGCTGCCCAGGGACAAGCTTCCACCTGTGCCAACTCGCGCTGCTTTGAGAGTGCCCATGGTGCTCTGCAAACTGAGACCAGAAACGTGGGGTGCTGGGTTTTGTTTTCCAGGGCAGAAGCCTTTGTCAGTACCAAGTAGGCCCTTGTTCCTTAGGGACAGCCTGACAGCAAGATTTCCCTGGATATCAAGATGCTGCCCAGGGATATTCTGCCACCTGTGCCAACTCGGGCTGCTTTGAGAGTGCCCACGGAGTTCTTCAAGCTGAGACCAGGAACGTGGGTTTGTGGGTTTTGTTTTCCCGGGCAGAAACATTTACAGGACCAGGTAGGCCCTCGGCCCTTTGGGGGAGACTGGCACCAGGATTTCCACGAAAATCTAGTTTCCGCCAAGGGACAAGCTGCCACCTGTGCCAACTCGGGCTTCTTTGAGAGTGCCCATGGAGCTCTAAAAACTGAGACCAGGAAAGTGGTGTTCTGAGTTTTGTTTTCCCGGGCAGAAGCCTTTGTCAGTACCAGGTAGGCCCTAGGCCCTTGGGGGCCAGCTGCCTGCAGGATTTCCACGAATATCAAGATGCTGCCCAGGGACAAGCTGCCACCTGTGCCAACTCGGGCTGCTTTGAGAGTGCCCACAGAGCTCTTCAAACTGAGAGAAAGTATGTGGGGTTATGGGTTTTGTTTTCCAGGGCAGAAGCCTTTGTCAGTACCAAGTAGGCCCTCAGCCCTTAGAGGCAGTCTGCCTGCTGGATTTCCACGCATATCAAGATGCCACCCAGGGACAAGCTGCCACCTGTGCCAACTCGGGCTGCTTTGAGAGTGCCCATGGAGCTCTGCAAAGTGAGACCAGGAACTTGCCTTGGTGAGTTTTGTTTCCCCGGGCAGAAGCATTTGCAGTACCAGGTAGGCTCTCGTAATTCAGGGCGGCTGTCTCCTGGATTTCCACGAATATCAAGATGCCGCCCAGGGACAAGCTTCCACTTGTGCCAACTCGCGCTGCTTTGAGGGTGCCCACGGAGCTCTGCAAACTGAGACCAGGAACGTAGGGTTGTGGGTTTTGTTTTCCCGGGCAGAAGCCTTTGTCAGTACCAGGTAGGCCCTTGTTCCTTAGGGGCAGGCTGGCAGCAAGATTTCCGCGAATATCAAGATGCTGCCCAGGGACAAGCTGCCACCTGTGCCAACTCGGGCTGCTTTGAGAGTTCCCATGGAGCTCTGAAAACTGGGACCATTAACGTGAGGTGCTGAGTTTTGTTTCTCTGGGCAGAAACATTTGCAGTGCCAGGTAGGCCCTTGGTCTTTGAGGGCAGGCAGCCTGCTGGATTTCCATGAATATCAAGATGCTGCCAAAGGACAAGCTGCCACCTGTGCCAGCTCGCGCTGCTTTGAGAGTGCCCATGGTGCTCTGCAAACTGAGACCAGAAACGTGGGGTGCTGGGTTTTGTTTTCCAGAGCAGAAGCCTTTGTCAGTACCAGGTAGGCCCTTGGCCCTTGGGGGCCGGCTGCCTGCAGGATTTCCACGAATATCAAGATGCCGCCCAGGGACAAGCTGCCACCTGTGCCAACTCGGGCTGCTTTGAGAGTGCCCATGGTGCTCTGCAAACTGAGACCAGAAACGTGGGGTGGTGGGTTTTGTTTCCCTGGGCAGAAGCCTTTGTCAGTACCAGGAGGGCCCTTGTTCCTCAGGAGCAGGATGCCGGCTCAATTTCCACGAATATCAAGATGCTGCCCAGGGACAAACTGCAACTTGTGCCAACTCGCGGTGCTTTGAGGTTGCCCACGGAGCTCTGCAAACTGAGACAAGGAACGAAGGAATGTGGGTTTTGTTTTCCCGGACAGAAGCCTCTCTCAGTACCAGGTAGGCCCTCCACACTTAGGGGCAGGCTGGCAGCAAGATTTCCATGAATATCAAGATGCTGCCCAGGAACAAGCTGCCACCTGTGCCAACTCGGGCTGCTTTGAGAGTGCCCACGGAGCTCTGCAAACTGTGGCCAGGACGGTGGGGTGCTGAGTTTTGTTTTCCCGGGCAGAAGCCTTTGTCAGTACTAGGTAGGCCCATGGTCTTTCAGGGCCGTCAGCCTGCTGAATTTCAATGAATATCAAGATGCTGCCCACGGAGGAGCTGCCACCTGTGCCAACTCGGGCTGCTTTGAGAGTGCCCATGGCGCTCTGCAAACTGAGACCAGGAACGTGGGGTGGTGAGTTTTGTTTTCCCGGGCAGAAGCCTTTGTGAGTACCAGGTGGGCCCTTGTTCCATAGGGGCAGGCTGCCGGCTGGATTTCCACGAATATCAAGATGCCGCCCAGGGACAAGCTGCCACCTGTGCCAACTCGGGCTGCTTTGAGAGTGCCCATGGAGCTCTGCAAACTGAGACCAGGAACGTGGGGTCGTGGGTTTTGTTTTCCCGGGCAGAAGCCTTTGTCAGTACCAAGAAGCCCCTCAGCCCTTAGAGGCAGTCTGCCTGCTGGATTTCCCCGAATATCAAGATGCCGCCCAGGGACAAGCTGCCACCTGTGCCAACTCGCGCTGCTTTGAGGGTGCCCACGGAGCTCTGCAAACTGAGACCAGAAACGTGGGGTGCTGGGTTTTGTTTCCCCTGGAAGAAGCCTTTGTCAGTACCAGGTCGGCCCTTGGCCCTTGGGGGCCGGCTGCCTGCAGGATTTCCACGAATATCAAGATGCTGCCCAGGGACAAGCTGCCACCTGTGCCAACTCGCGCTGCTTTGAGGGTGCCCATGGAGCTCTGCAAACTGAGATGTGGAGAGTGGGGTGGTGGGTTATGTTTTCCCGGGCAGAAGCCTTTGTCAGTACCAGGTAGGCCCTTGTTCCTTAGGGGCAGGCTGGCAGCAAGATTTCCACGAATATCAAGATGCTGCCCAGGGACAAGCTGCCACTTGTGCCAACTCGGGCTGCTTTGAGAGTTCCCATGGAGCTCTGCAAACTGGGACCATTAACGTGAGGTGCTGAGTTTTGTTTCTCTGGGCAGAAACATTTGCAGTGCCAGGTAGGCCCTTGGTCTTTAAGGGCTGGCAGCCTGCAGGATTTCCACGAATATCAAGATGCTGCCCAGGGACAAGCTGCCACCTGTGCCAACTCGAGCTGATTTGAGAGTGCCCACGGAGCTCTGCAAACTGAGACCAGGAACGTAGGGTTGTGGGTTTTGTTTCCCCGGGCAGAAGCCTCTCTCAGTACCAGGTAGGCCCTTGTTCCTTAGGGGCAGGCTGGCAGCAAGATTTCCACGAATATCAAGATGCTGCCCAGGGACAAGCTGCCACTTGTGCCAACTCGGGCTGCTTTGAGGGTGCCCACGGAGCTCTGCAAACTGAGACCATGAACCTGGGGTGCTGAGTTTTGTTTCTCCGGGCAGAAGCATTTGAAGTGCCAGGTAGGCCCTCGGTCCTTAAGGGCAGGCAGCCTGCTGGATTTCCACGAATATCAAGATGCTGCCCAGGGACAAGCTGCCACCTTTGCCAAATAGCGCTGCTTTGAGAGTGCCCATGGTGCTCTGCAAACTGAGACCAGAAACGTGGTGTTCTGAGTTTTGTTTTCCCGGGCAGAAGCCTTTGTCAGTACCAGGTAGGCCCTTGGCCCTTTGGGGCCAGCTGCCTGCAGGATTTCCACGAATATCAAGATGCCGCCCAGGGACAAGCTGCCACCTGTGCCAACTCGGGCTGCTTTGAGAGTGCCCACAGAGCTCCTCAAACTGAGAGAAAGTATGTGGGGTTATGGATTTTGTTTTCCAGGGCAGAAGCCTTTGTCAGTACCAAGTAGGCCCTCAGCCCTTAGAGGCAGTCTGCCTGCTGGATTTCCACGCATATCAAGATGCCACCCAGGGACAAGCTGCCACCTGTGCCAACTCGGGCTGCTTTGAGAGTGCCCATGGAGCTCTGCAAAGTGAGACCAGGAACTTGCCTTGGTGAGTTTTGTTTCCCCGGGCAGAAGCATTTGCAGGACCAGGTAGGCTCTCGTAATTCAGGGCCGGCTGCCTCCTGGATTTCCACGAATATCAAGATGCTGCCCAGGGACAAGCTTCCACTTGTGCCAACTCGCGCTGCTTTGAGGGTGCCCACGGAGCTCTGCAAAGTGAGACCAGGAACTTGCCTTGGTGAGTTTTGTTTCCCCGGGCAGAAGCATTTGCAGTACCAGGTAGGCTCTCGTAATTCAGGGCCGGCTGCCTTCTGGATTTCCACGAATATCAAGATGCTGCCCAGGGACAAGCTTCCACTTGTGCTAACTCGCGCTGCTTTGAGGGTGCCCACGGAGCTCTGCAAACTGAGACCAGGAACGTAGGGTTGTGGGTTTTGTTTTCCCGGGCAGAAGCCTCTCTCAGTACCAGGTAGGCCCTTGTTCCTTAGGGCAGGCTGGCAGCAAGATTTCCACGAATATCAAGATGCTGCCCAGGGACAAGCTGCCACCTGTGCCAACTCGGGCTGCTTTGAGAGTTCCCATGGAGCTCTGCAAACTGGGACCATTAATGTGAGGTGCTGAGTTTTGTTTCTCTGGGCAGAAACATTTGCAGTGCCAGGTAGGCCCTTGGTCTTTAAGGGCTGGCAGCCTGCTGGATTTCCACGAATATCAAGATGCTGCCCAGGGACAAGCTGCCACCTGTGCCAACTCGGGCTGCTTTGAGAGTACCCATGGAGCTCTGCAAACTGAGACCAGAAACGTGGTGTTCTGAGTTTTGTTTTCCAGGGCAGAAGCCTGTGTCAGTACCAGGTAGGCCGTTGGCCCTTTGGGGCCAGCTGCCTGCAGGATTTCCACGAATATCAAGATGCCGCCCAGGGACAAGCTGCCACCTGTGCCAACTCGGGCTGCTTTGAGAGTGCCCACAGAGCTCTTCAAACTGAGAGAAAGTATGTGGGGTTATGGGTTTTGTTTTCCAGGGCAGAAGCCTTTGTCAGTACCAAGTAGGCCCTCAGCCCTTAGAGGCAGTCTGCCTGCTGGATTTCCACGAATATCAAGATGCCACCCAGGGACAAGCTGCCACCTGTGCCAACTCGGGCTGCTTTGAGAGTGCCCATGGAGCTCTGCAAAGTTAGACCAGGAACTTGCCTTGGTGAGTTTTGTTTCCCCGGGCAGAAGCATTTGCAGTACCAGGTAGGCTCTCGTAATTAAGGGCCGGCTGCCTCCTGGATTTCCACGAATATCAAGATGCCACTCAGGGGCAAGCTTCCACTTGTGCTAAGTCGCGCTGCTATGAGGGTGCCCACGGAGCTCTGCAAAGTGAGACCAGGAACTTGCCTTAGTGAGTTTTGTTTCCCAGGCAGAAGCATTTGCAGTACCAGGTAGGCTCTCGTAATTCAGGGCCGGCTGCCTTCTGGATTTCCACGAATATCAAGATGCCGCCCAGGGACAAGCTGCCACCTGTGGCAACTCGGGCTGCTTTGAGAGTGCCCATGGAGCTCTGCAAACTGAGATGTGGAACGTGGGGTGGTGGGTTTTGTTTTCCAGGGCAGAAGCCTTTGTCAGTACCAGGAGGGCCCTTGTTCACCAGGGGCAGGCTGGCGGCTCAATTTCCACGAATATCAAGATGCTGCCCAGGGACAAGCTTCCACTTGTGTCAACTCGCACTGCTTTGAGGGTGCCCACGGAGCTCTGCAAACTGAGACCAGGAACGTAGGATTGTGGGTTTTGTTTTCCCGGGCAGAAGCCTCTCTCAGTACCAGGTAGGCCCTTGTTCCTTAGGGGCAGGCTGGCAGGAAGATTTCCACGAATATCTAGATGCTGCCCAGGGACAAGCTGCCACCTGTGCCAACTCGGGCTGCTTTGAGAGTGCCCATGGAGCTCTGCAAACTGAGACCATGAACCTGGGGTGCTGAGTTTTGTTTCTCCGGGCAGAAGCATTTGCAGTGCCAGGTAGGCCCTGGGTCTTTAAGGGCAGGCAGCCTGCTGGATTTCCATGAATATCAAGATGCTGCCAAAGGACAAGCTGCCACCTGCGCCAACTCGCGCTGCTTTGAGAGTGCCCACGGAGCTCTGCAAAGTGAGACCAGGAACGTGCGTTGGTGAGTTTTGTTTCCCCGGGCAGAAGCATTTGTCAGTACCAGGTAGGCCCTCGGAATTTCAGGGCCGACTGCCTGCTGGATTTCCACGCATATCAAGATGCCACCCAGGGACAAGCTGCCACCTGTGCCAACTCGGGCTGCTTTGAGAATGCCCATGGAGCTCTGCAAAGTGAGACCAGGAACTTGCCTTGGTGAGTTTTGTTTCCCCGGGCAGAAGCATTTGCAGTACCAGGTAGGCTCTCGTAATTCAGGGCGGCTGTCTCCTGGATTTCCACGAATATCAAGATGCCGCCCAGGGACAAGCTTCCACTTGTGCCAACTCGCGCTGCTTTGAGGGTGCCCACGGAGCTCTGCAAACTGAGACCAGGAACGTAGGGTTGTGGGTTTTGTTTTCCCGGGCAGAAGCCTTTGTCAGTACCAGGTAGGCCCTTGTTCCTTAGGGGCAGGCTGGCAGCAAGATTTCCACGAATATCAAGATGCTGCCCAGGGACAAGCTGCCACCTGTGCCAACTCGGGCTGCTTTGAGAGTTCCCATGGAGCTCTGGAAACTGGGACCATTAACGTGAGGTGCTGAGTTTTGTTTCTCTGGGTAGAAACATTTGCAGTGCCAGGTAGGCCCTTGGTCTTTGAGGGCAGGCAGCCTGCTGGATTTCCATGAATATCAAGATGCTGCCAAAGGACAAGCTGCCACCTGTGCCAACTCGCGCTGCTTTGAGAGTGCCCATGGTGCTCTGCAAACTGAGACCAGAAACGTGGGGTGCTGGGTTTTGTTTTCCAGAGCAGAAGCCTTTGTCAGTACCAGGTAGGCCCTTGGCCCTTGGGGGCCGGCTGCCTGCAGGATTTCCACGAATATCAAGATGCCGACCAGGGACAAACTGCCACCTGTGCCAACTCGGGCTGCTTTGAGAGTGCCCATGGTGCTCTGCAAACTGAGACCAGAAACGTGGGGTGGTGGGTTTTGTTTCCCTGGGCAGAAGCCTTTGTCAGTACCAGGAGGGCCCTTGTTCCTCAGGGGCAGGCTGGCGGCTCAATTTCCACGAATATCAAGATGCTGCCCAGGGACAATCTTCCACCTGTGCTAACTCGCAGTGCTTTGAGGGTGCCCACGGAGCTCTGCAAAGTGAGACCAGGAACGTAGGACTGTGGGTTTTGTTTTCCCGGACAGAAGCCTCTCTCAGTACCAGGTAGGCCCTCCACACTTAGGGGCAGGCTGGCAGCAAGATTTCCACGAATATCAAGATGCTGCCCAGGGACAAGCTGCCACCTGTGCCAACTCGCGCTGCTTTGAGAGTGCCCACGGAGCTCTGCAAACTGTGGCCAGGACGGTGGGGTGCTGAGTTTTGTTTTCCCGGGCAGAAGCCTTTGTCAGTACTAGGTAGGCCCATGGTCTTTCAGGGCCGTCAGCCTGCTGAATTTCAATGAATATCAAGATGCTGCCCACGGAGGAGCTGCCACCTGTGCCAACTCGGGCTGCTTTGAGAGTGCCCATGGCGCTCTGCAAACTGAGACCAGGAACGTGGGGTGGTGAGTTTTGTTTTCCAGGGCAGAAGCCTTTGTCAGTACCAAGAAGCCCCTCAGCCCTTAGAGGCAGTCTGCCTGCTGGATTTCCCCGAATATCAAGATGCTGCCCAGGGACAAGCTGCCACCTGTGCCAACTCGGGCTGCTTTGAGAGTGCCCATGGAGCTCTGCGAAGTTAGACCAGGAACTTGCCTTGGTGAGTTTTGTTTCCCCGGGCAGAAGCATTTGCAGTACCAGGTAGGCTCTCGTAATTCAGGGCCGGCTGCCTCCTGGATTTCCACGAATATCAAGATGCTGCCCAGGGACAAGCTGCCACCTGTGCCAACTCGGGCTGCTTTGAGAGTGCCCACAGAGCTCTTCAAACTGAGAGAAAGTATGTGGGGTTATGGGTTTTGTTTTCCAGGGCAGAAGCCTTTGTCAGTACCAAGTAGGCCCTCAGCCCTTAGAGGCAGTCTGCCTGCTGGATTTCCACGCATATCAAGATGCCACCCAGGGACAAGCTGCCACCTGTGCCAACTCGGGCTGCTTTGAGAGTGCCCATGGAGCTCTGCAAAGTGAGACCAGGAACTTGCCTTGGTGAGTTTTGTTTCCCCGGGCAGAAGCATTTGCAGTACCAGGTAGGCTCTCGTAATTCAGGGCGGCTGTCTCCTGGATTTCCACGAATATCAAGATGCCGCCCAGGGACAAGCTTCCACTTGTGCCAACTCGCGCTGCTTTGAGGGTGCCCACGGAGCTCTGCAAACTGAGACCAGGAACGTAGGGTTGTGGGTTTTGTTTTCCCGGGCAGAAGCCTCTCTCAGTACCAGGTAGGCCCTTGGTCCTTAGGGGCAGGCTGGCAGCAAGATTTCCACGAATATCAAGATGCTGCCCAGGGACAAGCTGCCACCTGTGCCAACTCGGGCTGCTTTGAGAGTGCCCATGGAGCTCTGCAAACTGGGACCATTAACGTGAGGTGCTGAGTTTTGTTTGCCAGGGCAGAAACATTTGCAGTGCCAGGTAGGCCCTTGGTCCTTAAGGGCAGGCAGCCTGCTGGATTTCCATGAATATGAAGATGCTGCCAAAGGACAAGCTGCCACCTGTGCCAACTCGGGCTGATTTGAGAGTGCCCATGGAGCTCTGCAAAGTGAGAACAGGAACGTGAGTTGGTGAGTTTTGTTTCCCCGGGCAGAAGCCTTTGTCAGTACCAGGTAGGCCCTCGGTCCTTAAGGGCAGGCAGCCTGCTGGAATTCCACGAATATCAAGATGCTGCCCAGGGACAAGCTGCCACCTGTGCTAACTCGGGCTGCTTTGAGAGTGCCCATGGTGCTTTGCAAACTGAGACCAGAAACGTGGGGTTATGGGTTTTGTTTTCCCGGGCAGAAGCCTTTGTCAGTACCAGGTCTGGCCTTGGCCCTTGGGGGCCAGCTGCCTGCAGGATTTCCACGAATATCAAGATGCTGCCCAGGGACAAGCTGCCACTTGTGCCAACTCGGGCTGCTTTGAGAGTGCCCACGGAGCTCTTCAAACTGAGAGAAAGTATGTGGGGTTATGGGTTTTGTTTTCCCGGGCAGAAGCCTCTCTCAGTACCAAGAAGCCCCTCAGCCCTTAGATGCAGTCTGCCTGCTGGATTTCCACGCATATCAAGATGCCACCCAGAGACAAGCTGCCACCTGTGGCAACTCGGGCTTCTTTGAGAGTGCCCATGGAGCTCTGCAAAGTTAGACCAGGAACTTGCCTTGGTGAGTTTTGTTTCCCCGGGCAGAAGCATTTGAAGTACCAGGCAGGCTCTCGGAACTTCAGGGCCGGCTGCCTCCTGGATTTCCACGAATATCAAGATGCTGCCCAGGGACAAGCTGCCACTTGTGCCAACTCGCGCTGCTTTGAGGGTGCCCACGGAGCTCTGCAAACTGAGACCATGAACCTGGGGTGCTGAGTTTTGTTTCCCCGGGCAGAAGCATTTGCAGTGCCAGGTAGGCCCTCGGTCCTTAAGGGCAGGCAGCCTGCTGGATTTCCACGAATATCAAGATGCTGCCCAGGGACAAGCTTCCACCTGTGCCAACTCGCGCTGCTTTGAGAGTGCCCATGGTGCTCTGCAAACTGAGACCAGAAACGTGGGGTGCTGGGTTTTGTTTTCCAGGGCAGAAGCCTTTGTCAGTACCAAGTAGGCCCTTGTTCCTTAGGGACAGCCTGACAGCAAGATTTCCCTGAATATCAAGATGCTGCCCAGGGATATTCTGCCACCTGTGCCAACTCGGGCTGCTTTGAGAGTGCCCACGGAGTTCTTCAAGCTGAGACCAGGAACGTGGGTTTGTGGGTTTTGTTTTCCCGGGCAGAAACATTTACAGGACCAGGTAGGCCCTCGGCCCTTTGGGGGAGACTGGCACCAGGATTTCCACGAAAATCTAGTTTCCGCCAAGGGACAAGCTGCCACCTGTGCCAACTCGGGCTTCTTTGAGAGTGCCCATGGAGCTCTAAAAACTGAGACCAGGAAAGTGGTGTTCTGAGTTTTTTTTTCCTGGGCAGAAGCCTTTGTCAGTACCAGGTAGGCCGTAGGCCCTTGGGGGCCAGCTGCCTGCAGGATTTCCACGAATATCAAGATGCTGCCCAGGGACAAGCTGCCACCTGTGCCAACTCGGGCTGCTTTGAGAGTGCCCACAGAGCTCTTCAAACTGAGAGAAAGTATGTGGGGTTATGGGTTTTGTTTTCCAGGGCAGAAGCCTTTGTCAGTACCAAGTAGGCCCTCAGCCCTTAGAGGCAGTCTGCCTGCTGGATTTCCACGCATATCAAGATGCCACCCAGGGACAAGCTGCCACCTGTGCCAACTCGGGCTGCTTTGAGAGTGCCCATGGAGCTCTGCAAAGTGAGACCAGGAACTTGCCTTGGTGAGTTTTGTTTCCCCGGGCAGAAGCATTTGCAGTACCAGGTAGGCTCTCGTAATTCAGGGCGGCTGTCTCCTGGATTTCCACGAATATCAAGATGCCACCCAGGGATAAGCTTCCACTTGTGCTAAGTCGCGCTGCTTTGAGGGTGCCCACGGAGCTCTGCAAAGTGAGACCAGGAACTTGCCTTAGTGAGTTTTGTTTCCCCGGGCAGAAGCATTTGCAGTACCAGGTAGGCTCTCGTAATTCAGGGCCGGCTGCCTTCTGGATTTCCACGAATATCAAGATGCCGCCCAGGGACAAGCTGCCACCTGTGCCAACTCGGGCTGCTTTGAGAGTGCCCATGGAGCTCTGCAAACTGAGATGTGGAACGTGGGGTGGTGGGTTTTGTTTCCCTGGGCAGAAGCCTTTGTCAGTACCAGGAGGGCCCTTGTTCCTCAGGGGCAGGCTGGCGGCTCGATTTCCACGAATATCAAGATGCTGCCCAGGGACAAGCTTCCACTTGTGTCAACTCGCGCTGCTTTGAGGGTGCCCACGGAGCTCTGCAAACTGAGACCAGGAACGTAGGATTGTGGGTTTTGTTTTCCCGGGCAGAAGCCTCTCTCAGTGCCAGGTAGGCCCTTGTTCCTTAGGGGCAGGCTGGCAGCAAGATTTCCACGAATATCAAGATGCTGCCCAGGGACAAGCTGCCACCTGTGCCAACTCGGGCTGCTTTGAGAGTGCCCATGGAGCTCTGCAAACTGAGACCATGAACCTGGGGTGCTGAGCTTTGTTTCTCCGGGCAGAAGCATTTGCAGTGCCAGGTAGGCCCTTGGTCTTTAAGGGCAGGCAGCCTGCTGGATTTCCATGAATATCAAGATGCTGCCAAAGGACAAGCTGCCACCTGCGCCAACTCGCGCTGCTTTGAGAGTGCCCACGGAGCTCTGCAAAGTGAGACCAGGAACGTGCGTTGGTGAGTTTTGTTTTCCAGGGCAGAAGCATTTGTCAGTACCAGGAGGGCCCTTGTTCCTCAGGGGCAGGCTGCCGGCTGGATTTCCACGAATATCAAGATGCTGCCGAGGGACAAGCTTCCACTTGTGCCAACTCGCGCTGCTTTGAGGGTGCCCACGGAGCTCTGCAAACTGAGACCAGGAACGTAGGGTTGTGGGTTTTGTTTTCCCAGGCAGAAGCCTCTCTCAGTACCAGGTAGGCCCTTGTTCCTTAGGGGCAGGCTGGCAGCAAGATTTCCACGAATATCAAGATGCTGCCCAGGGACAAGCTGCCACCTGTGCCAACTCGGGCTGCTTTGAGAGTGCCCATGGAGCTCTGCAAACTGGGACCATTAACGTGAGGTGCTGAGTTTTGTTTGCCAGGGCAGAAACATTTGCAGTGCCAGGTAGGCCCTTGGTCCTTAAGGGCAGGCAGCCTGCTGGATTTCCATGAATATGAAGATGCTGCCAAAGGACAAGCTGCCACCTGTGCCAACTCGGGCTGATTTGAGAGTGCCCATGGAGCTCTGCAAAGTGAGAACAGGAACGTGAGTTGGTGAGTTTTGTTTCCCCGGGCAGAAGCCTTTGTCAGTACCAGGTAGGCCCTCGGTCCTTAAGGGCAGGCAGCCTGCTGGAATTCCACGAATATCAAGATGCTGCCCAGGGACAAGCTGCCACCTGTGCTAACTCGGGCTGCTTTGAGAGTGCCCATGGTGCTTTGCAAACTGAGACCAGAAACGTGGGGTTATGGGTTTTGTTTTCCCGGGCAGAAGCCTTTGTCAGTACCAGGTCTGGCCTTGGCCCTTGGGGGCCAGCTGCCTGCAGGATTTCCACGAATATCAAGATGCTGCCCAGGGACAAGCTGCCACTTGTGCCAACTCGGGCTGCTTTGAGAGTGCCCACGGAGCTCTTCAAACTGAGAGAAAGTATGTGGGGTTATGGGTTTTGTTTTCCCGGGCAGAAGCCTCTCTCAGTACCAAGAAGCCCCTCAGCCCTTAGATGCAGTCTGCCTGCTGGATTTCCACGCATATCAAGATGCCACCCAGAGACAAGCTGCCACCTGTGGCAACTCGGGCTTCTTTGAGAGTGCCCATGGAGCTCTGCAAAGTTAGACCAGGAACTTGCCTTGGTGAGTTTTGTTTCCCCGGGCAGAAGCATTTGAAGTACCAGGCAGGCTCTCGGAACTTCAGGGCCGGCTGCCTCCTGGATTTCCACGAATATCAAGATGCTGCCCAGGGACAAGCTGCCACTTGTGCCAACTCGCGCTGCTTTGAGGGTGCCCACGGAGCTCTGCAAACTGAGACCATGAACCTGGGGTGCTGAGTTTTGTTTCCCCGGGCAGAAGCATTTGCAGTGCCAGGTAGGCCCTCGGTCCTTAAGGGCAGGCAGCCTGCTGGATTTCCACGAATATCAAGATGCTGCCCAGGGACAAGCTTCCACCTGTGCCAACTCGCGCTGCTTTGAGAGTGCCCATGGTGCTCTGCAAACTGAGACCAGAAACGTGGGGTGCTGGGTTTTGTTTTCCAGGGCAGAAGCCTTTGTCAGTACCAGGAGGGCCCTTGTTCCTTAGGGACAGCCTGACAGCAAGATTTCCCTGAATATCAAGATGCTGCCCAGGGATATTCTGCCACCTGTGCCAACTCGGGCTGCTTTGAGAGTGCCCACGGAGTTCTTCAAGCTGAGACCAGGAACGTGGGTTTGTGGGTTTTGTTTTCCCGGGCAGAAACATTTACAGGACCAGGTAGGCCCTCGGCCCTTTGGGGGAGACTGGCACCAGGATTTCCACGAAAATCTAGTTTCCGCCAAGGGACAAGCTGCCACCTGTGCCAACTCGGGCTTCTTTGAGAGTGCCCATGGAGCTCTAAAAACTGAGACCAGGAAAGTGGTGTTCTGAGTTTTTTTTTCCTGGGCAGAAGCCTTTGTCAGTACCAGGTAGGCCGTAGGCCCTTGGGGGCCAGCTGCCTGCAGGATTTCCACGAATATCAAGATGCTGCCCAGGGACAAGCTGCCACCTGTGCCAACTCGGGCTGCTTTGAGAGTGCCCACAGAGCTCTTCAAACTGAGAGAAAGTATGTGGGGTTATGGGTTTTGTTTTCCAGGGCAGAAGCCTTTGTCAGTACCAAGTAGGCCCTCAGCCCTTAGAGGCAGTCTGCCTGCTGGATTTCCACGCATATCAAGATGCCACCCAGGGACAAGCTGCCACCTGTGCCAACTCGGGCTGCTTTGAGAGTGCCCATGGAGCTCTGCAAAGTGAGACCAGGAACTTGCCTTGGTGAGTTTTGTTTCCCCGGGCAGAAGCATTTGCAGTACCAGGTAGGCTCTCGTAATTCAGGGCGGCTGTCTCCTGGATTTCCACGAATATCAAGATGCCACCCAGGGATAAGCTTCCACTTGTGCTAAGTCGCGCTGCTTTGAGGGTGCCCACGGAGCTCTGCAAAGTGAGACCAGGAACTTGCCTTAGTGAGTTTTGTTTCCCCGGGCAGAAGCATTTGCAGTACCAGGTAGGCTCTCGTAATTCAGGGCCGGCTGCCTTCTGGATTTCCACGAATATCAAGATGCCGCCCAGGGACAAGCTGCCACCTGTGCCAACTCGGGCTGCTTTGAGAGTGCCCATGGAGCTCTGCAAACTGAGATGTGGAACGTGGGGTGGTGGGTTTTGTTTCCCTGGGCAGAAGCCTTTGTCAGTACCAGGAGGGCCCTTGTTCCTCAGGGGCAGGCTGGCGGCTCGATTTCCACGAATATCAAGATGCTGCCCAGGGACAAGCTTCCACTTGTGTCAACTCGCGCTGCTTTGAGGGTGCCCACGGAGCTCTGCAAACTGAGACCAGGAACGTAGGATTGTGGGTTTTGTTTTCCCGGGCAGAAGCCTCTCTCAGTGCCAGGTAGGCCCTTGTTCCTTAGGGGCAGGCTGGCAGCAAGATTTCCACGAATATCAAGATGCTGCCCAGGGACAAGCTGCCACCTGTGCCAACTCGGGCTGCTTTGAGAGTGCCCATGGAGCTCTGCAAACTGAGACCATGAACCTGGGGTGCTGAGCTTTGTTTCTCCGGGCAGAAGCATTTGCAGTGCCAGGTAGGCCCTTGGTCTTTAAGGGCAGGCAGCCTGCTGGATTTCCATGAATATCAAGATGCTGCCAAAGGACAAGCTGCCACCTGCGCCAACTCGCGCTGCTTTGAGAGTGCCCACGGAGCTCTGCAAAGTGAGACCAGGAACGTGCGTTGGTGAGTTTTGTTTTCCAGGGCAGAAGCATTTGTCAGTACCAGGAGGGCCCTTGTTCCTCAGGGGCAGGCTGCCGGCTGGATTTCCACGAATATCAAGATGCTGCCGAGGGACAAGCTTCCACTTGTGCCAACTCGCGCTGCTTTGAGGGTGCCCACGGAGCTCTGCAAACTGAGACCAGGAACGTAGGGTTGTGGGTTTTGTTTTCCCAGGCAGAAGCCTCTCTCAGTACCAGGTAGGCCCTTGTTCCTTAGGGGCAGGCTGGCAGCAAGATTTCCACGAATATCAAGATGCTGCCCAGGGACAAGCTGCCACCTGTGCCAACTCGGGCTGCTTTGAGAGTGCCCATGGAGCTCTGCAAACTGGGACCATTAACGTGAGGTGCTGAGTTTTGTTTGCCAGGGCAGAAACATTTGCAGTGCCAGGTAGGCCCTTGGTCCTTAAGGGCAGGCAGCCTGCTGGATTTCCACGAATATGAAGATGCTGCCAAAGGACAAGCTGCCACCTGTGCCAACTCGGGCTGATTTGAGAGTGCCCATGGAGCTCTGCAAAGTGAGAACAGGAACGTGAGTTGGTGAGTTTTGTTTCCCCGGGCAGAAGCCTTTGTCAGTACCAGGTAGGCCCTCGGTCCTTAAGGGCAGGCAGCCTGCTGGAATTCCACGAATATCAAGATGCTGCCCAGGGACAAGCTGCCACCTGTGCTAACTCGGGCTGCTTTGAGAGTGCCCATGGTGCTTTGCAAACTGAGACCAGAAACGTGGGGTTATGGGTTTTGTTTTCCCGGGCAGAAGCCTTTGTCAGTACCAGGTCTGGCCTTGGCCCTTGGGGGCCAGCTGCCTGCAGGATTTCCACGAATATCAAGATGCTGCCCAGGGACAAGCTGCCACTTGTGCCAACTCGGGCTGCTTTGAGAGTGCCCACGGAGCTCTTCAAACTGAGAGAAAGTATGTGGGGTTATGGGTTTTGTTTTCCCGGGCAGAAGCCTCTCTCAGTACCAAGAAGCCCCTCAGCCCTTAGATGCAGTCTGCCTGCTGGATTTCCACGCATATCAAGATGCCACCCAGAGACAAGCTGCCACCTGTGGCAACTCGGGCTTCTTTGAGAGTGCCCATGGAGCTCTGCAAAGTTAGACCAGGAACTTGCCTTGGTGAGTTTTGTTTCCCCGGGCAGAAGCATTTGAAGTACCAGGCAGGCTCTCGGAACTTCAGGGCCGGCTGCCTCCTGGATTTCCACGAATATCAAGATGCTGCCCAGGGACAAGCTGCCACTTGTGCCAACTCGCGCTGCTTTGAGGGTGCCCACGGAGCTCTGCAAACTGAGACCATGAACCTGGGGTGCTGAGTTTTGTTTCCCCGGGCAGAAGCATTTGCAGTGCCAGGTAGGCCCTCGGTCCTTAAGGGCAGGCAGCCTGCTGGATTTCCACGAATATCAAGATGCTGCCCAGGGACAAGCTTCCACCTGTGCCAACTCGCGCTGCTTTGAGAGTGCCCATGGTGCTCTGCAAACTGAGACCAGAAACGTGGGGTGCTGGGTTTTGTTTTCCAGGGCAGAAGCCTTTGTCAGTACCAGGAGGGCCCTTGTTCCTTAGGGACAGCCTGACAGCAAGATTTCCCTGAATATCAAGATGCTGCCCAGGGATATTCTGCCACCTGTGCCAACTCGGGCTGCTTTGAGAGTGCCCACGGAGTTCTTCAAGCTGAGACCAGGAACGTGGGTTTGTGGGTTTTGTTTTCCCGGGCAGAAACATTTACAGGACCAGGTAGGCCCTCGGCCCTTTGGGGGAGACTGGCACCAGGATTTCCACGAAAATCTAGTTTCCGCCAAGGGACAAGCCTCCACCTGTGCCAACTCGGGCTTCTTTGAGAGTGCCCATGGAGCTCTAAAAACTGAGACCAGGAAAGTGGTGTTCTGAGTTTTGTTTTCCCGGGCAGAAGCCTTTGTCAGTACCAGGTAGGCCGTAGGCCCTTGGGGGCCAGCTGCCTGCAGGATTTCCAAGAATATCAAGATGCTGCCCAGGGACAAGCTGCCACCTGTGCCAACTCGGGCTGCTTTGAGAGTGCCCACAGAGCTCTTCAAACTGAGAGAAAGTATGTGGGGTTATGGGTTTTGTTTTCCAGGGCAGAAGCCTTTGTCAGTACCAAGTAGGCCCTCAGCCCTTAGAGGCAGTCTGCCTGCTGGATTTCCACGCATATCAAGATGCCACCCAGGGACAAGCTGCCACCTGTGCCAACTCGGGCTGCTTTGAGAGTGCCCATGGAGCTCTGCAAAGTGAGACCAGGAACTTGCCTTGGTGAGTTTTGTTTCCCCGGGCAGAAGCATTTGCAGTACCAGGTAGGCTCTCGTAATTCAGGGCGGCTGTCTCCTGGATTTCCACGAATATCAAGATGCCGCCCAGGGACAAGCTTCCACTTGTGCCAACTCGCGCTGCTTTGAGGGTGCCCACGGAGCTCTGCAAACTGAGACCAGGAACGTAGGGTTGTGGGTTTTGTTTTCCCGGGCAGAAGCCTTTGTCAGTACCAGGTAGGCCCTTGTTCCTTAGGGGCAGGCTGGCAGCAAGATTTCCACGAATATCAAGATGCTGCCCAGGGACAAGCTGCCACCTGTGCCAACTCGGGCTGCTTTGAGAGTTCCCATGGAGCTCTGCAAACTGGGACCATTAACGTGAGGTGCTGAGTTTTGTTTCTCTGGGCAGAAACATTTGCAGTGCCAGGTAGGCCCTTGGTCTTTGAGGGCAGGCAGCCTGCTGGATTTCCATGAATATCAAGATGCTGCCAAAGGACAAGCTGCCACCTGTGCCAACTCGGGCTGCTTTGAGAGTGCCCATGGTGCTCTGCAAACTGAGACCAGAAACGTGGGGTGGTGGGTTTTGTTTCCCTGGGCAGAAGCCTTTGTCAGTACCAGGAGGGCCCTTGTTCCTCAGGGGCAGGCTGCCGGCTCAATTTCCACGAATATCAAGATGCTGCCCAGGGACAAACTGCAACTTGTGCCAACTCGCAGTGCTTTGAGAGTGCCCACGGAGCTCTGCAAACTGAGACAAGGAACGTAGGACTGTGGGTTTTGTTTTCCAGGACAGAAGCCTCTCTCAGTACCAGGTAGGCCCTCCACACTTAGGGGCAGGCTGGCAGCAAGATTTCCACGAATATCAAGATGCTGCCCAGGGACAAGCTGCCACCTGTGCCAACTCGCGCTGCTTTGAGAGTGCCCACGGAGCTCTGCAAACTGTGGCCAGGACGGTGGGGTGCTGAGTTTTGTTTTCCCGGGCAGAAGCCTTTGTCAGTACTAGGTAGGCCCATGGTCTTTCAGGGCCGTCAGCCTGCTGAATTTCAATGAATATCAAGATGCTGCCCACGGAGGAGCTGCCACCTGTGCCAACTCGGGCTGCTTTGAGAGTGCCCATGGCGCTCTGCAAACTGAGACCAGGAACGTGGGGTGGTGAGTTTTGTTTTCCCGGTCAGAAGCCTTTGTGAGTACCAGGTGGGCCCTTGATCC
>NW_024037438.1:0-34002 GCF_015832195.1 Motacilla alba alba
TTGTCCCTGGGCAGCATCTTGATATTCGTGGAAATCCAGCAGGCATCCGGCCCCGAAGAGCCGAGGGCCTACCTAGTATTGACAAAGTTTTCTGCCCAGGGAAACAAAACTCAGCACCCCACGTTCCTGGTCTCAGTTTGCAGAGCTCTGTGGGCACTCTCAAAGCAGCACGATTTGGCACAGGTTGCAGGTTGTCCCTGGGCGGCAGCTTGATATTCGTGGAAATCCAGCAGGCAGCCGGACGCTAAGGGTGGAGGGCCAACCTAGTACAGAGAAAGCCTTCTGCCCAGCAAAAGAAAACCCACTACCCGACATTCCAGGTCTCAGTTTGCAGCGCTCCGTGGGCACTCTCAAAGCTGCACGAGTTGGCACAGGTGGCAGCTTGTTCCTGGGCGGCATCTTGTTATTCGGGGTAATCCAGCCTGCAACCGGCGCCTTAGGGCCGAGGGCCTACCTAGTACTTACAAAGGCTTTTGCCTGGGGAAACAATGCCGAGCACCCCACGTTCCTGGTCTCAGTTTGAAGAGTTCGGTGGGCACTCTCAAAGCAGCACGAGTTGCCACAGGTGGCAGCTTGTCCCTGGGCGGCATCTTGATATTCGTGGAAATCCAGAAGGCTGTCTGCCCTTAAGGAACAAGGGCCGACCTGGTACTGACAAAGGCTTCTGCCTTGGGAAAGAAAGCCGAGCAACCCCACGTTCTTGTTTTCAGTTTGAAGAGTTCTGTGGGCACTCTCAAAGCAGCCCGAGTTGGCACAGGTGGCAGCTTGTCCCTGGGCAGCATCTTGATTTTCGTGGAAATCCTGCTGCAAGCCTGTTCCTTAGGGCCAAGGGCCTACCTGGTACTGACAAAGGTTTCTGCCCGGTGAAACAAAACCCATAACCCCACGTTCCTGGTCTCAGTTTGCAGAGCTCCATGGGCACTCTCAAAGCAGCCCGAGTTGGCACAGGTGGCAGCTTGTCCCGGGGCGGTATCTTGATATTCGTGGAAATCCAGCAGGCAGACGGCCCCGATGGCCCGAGGGCCTAGCTAGTACTGACAAAGGCTTCTGCCCAGCAAAACTAAACCAACCACCCCACGTTCCTGGTCTCAGTTTGCAGAGCTCCGTGGGCACTCTCAAAGCAGTATGAGTTGGCAATGGTGGCAGCTTGTCCCTGGGCAGCATCTTGATATTCATGGAAATCCAGCAGGCAGCCTGCCCCTTAGGGCCGAGGGCCGACCTAGTACAGAGAAAGATTTCTGCCCAGGGAAACAAAATTCACCAACCCACATTCCTGGTCTCAGTTTGCAGAGCTCCATGGGCACTCTCAAAGCAGCACGAGTTGGCACAGGTGGCAGCTTGTCCCTGGGCGGCATTTTGTTATTCGGGGTAATCCAGCCTGCAACTGGCCCCTTAGGGCCGAGGGCCTACCTGGTACTGACAAAGGCTTCTGCCTGGGGAAAGAAAACTCAGCACCCCACGTTCCTGGTCTCAGTTTGCAGAGCTCTGTGGGAACTCTCAAAGCAGCACGAGTTGGCAGAGGTGGCAGCTTGTTCCTGGGCAGCATCTTGATATTCGTGGTAATCCAGCCTGCAACCAGCCCCTTAGGGCCTAGGACCTACCTCGTACTGATAAAGGCTTCTGCCCGGGAAAACAAAACTCAGCACCCCACGTTCCTGGTCTCAGTTTTCAGAGCTGTGTGGGCACTCTCAAAGCAGTACGAGTTGGCACAGGTGGCAGCTTGTCCCTGGGCGGCACCTTGATTTTCGTGGAAATCCTGCTGCAAGCCTACTCCTTAGGGCCAAGGGCCCACCTGGTACTGACAAAGGCTTATGCCCAGGGACACAAAACTCAGCACCCCACATTCCTGGTCTCAGTTTGCAGAGCTCCGTGGGCACTCTCAAAGCAGCACGAGTTGGCACAGGTGGCAGCTTGTTCCTGGGCAGCATCTTGATATTCGGGGTAATCCAGCCTGCAAGCAACCCCTTAGGGCCGAGGGCCTACCTGGTACTGACAAAGGCTTCTGCCCGGGAAAACAAAACTCAGCACCCCACGTTCCTGGTCTCAGTTTGCAGAGCTCCGTGGGCACTCTCAAAGCAGCGCAAGTTGCCATAGGTGGCAGCTTGTCCCTGGGCGGCATCTTGATATTCGTGGAAATGCAGCAGGCAGCCGGCCCCGAAGGGCCGAGGGCCTACCTAGTACTGACAAAGTCTTCTGCCTAGGGAAACAAAACTCAGCACCCCACCTTCCTGGTCTCAGTTTGCAGAGCTCTGTGGGCACTCTCAAAGCAGCACGAGTTGCCACAGGTGGCAGCTTGTCCCTGGGCGGCATCTTGATTTTCGTGAAAATCAAGCAAGCAGCCTGCCCTAAAGGACCGTGGGCCTACCTGGTACTGCAAATGCTTCTGCCCAGGGAAACAAAACTCAGCACCCCACGGTCCTGGTCTCAGTTTGCAGAGCGCTGTGGGCACTCTCAAAGCAGCACGAGTTGCCACAGTTGGCAGCTTGTCCCTGGGCGGCATCTTGATATTCGTGGAAATCCTGGAGGCAGCCTGCCCTAAAGGACTGTGGGCCTACCTGGTACTGCAAATGCTTCTGCCCAGGGAAACAAAACTCAGCACCCCACGTTCCTGGTCTCAGTTTGCAGAGCTCCGTGGGCACTCTCAAAGCATCCCGAGCTGGCACAGGCGGCAGCTAGTCCCTGGGCGGCATCTTGATATTTGAGGAAATCCCGCAGTCAGCCTGCCCCTTAGGGCCGAGGGCCAACCTAGTACAGAGAAAGACTTCTGCCCAGGGAAACAAAATTCACCAACCCACGTTCCTGGTCTCAGTTTGCAGAGCTCCATGGGCACTCTCAAAGCAGCACGAGTTGGCACAGGTGGCAGCTTGTCCCTGGGCGGCATCTTGTTATTCGGGGTAATCCAGCCTGCAGCTGGCCCCTTAGGGCCGAGGGCCTACCTGGTACTGACAAAGGCTTCTGCCTGGGGAAAGAAAACTCAGCACCCCACGTTCCTGGTCTCAGTTTGCAGAGCTCTGTGGGAACTCTCAAAGCAGCACGAGTTGGCAGAGGTGGCAGCTTGTTCCTGGGCAGCATCTTGATATTCGTGGTAATCCAGCCTGCAACCAGCCCCTTAGGGCCGAGGACCTACCTCGTACTGATAAAGGCTTCTGCCCGGGAAAACAAAACTCAGCACCCCACGTTCCTGGTCTCAGTTTTCAGAGCTCTGTGGGCACTCTCAAAGCAGTACGAGTTGCCACAGGTGGCAGCTTGTCCCTGGGCGGCACCTTGATTTTCGTGGAAATCCTGCTGCAAGCCTACTCCTTAGGGCCGAGGGCCCACCTGGTACTGACAAAGGCTTATGCCCAGGGACACAAAACTCAGCACCCCACGTTCCTGGTCTCAGTTTGCAGAGCTCCGTGGGCACTCTCAAAGCAGCACGAGTTGGCACAGGTGGCAGCTTGTTCCTGGGCAGCATCTTGATATTCGGGGTAATCCAGCCTGCAAGCAGCCCCTTAGGGCCGAGGGCCTACCTGGTACTGACAAAGGCTTCTGCCCGGGAAAACAAAACTCAGCACCCCACGTTCCTGGTCTCAGTTTGCAGAGCTCCGTGGGCACTCTCAAAGCAGCGCAAGTTGCCATAGGTGGCAGCTTGTCCCTGGGCGGCATCTTGATATTCGTGGAAATGCAGCAGGCAGCCGGCCCCGAAGGGCCGAGGGCCTACCTAGTACTGACAAAGTCTTCTGCCTAGGGAAACAAAACTCAGCACCCCACCTTCCTGGTCTAAGTTTGCAGAGCTCTGTGGGCACACTCCAAGCAGCGCGAGTTGCCACAGGTGGCTGCTTGTCCCTGGGCAGCATCTTGACATTCGAAGAAATCCAGCAGGCAGACGGCCTCGATGGGCCGAGGGCCTACCTAGTACTGACAAAGGCTTCTGCCCAGGGAAACAAAACTCAGCACCCCACGTTCCTGGTCTCAGTTTGCAGAGCTCCGTGGGCACTCTCAAAGCAGCACGAGTTGCCACAGGTGGCAGCTTGTCCCTGGGCAGCATCTTGATTTTCGAGGAAATCCAGCAGGCAGCCTGCTCCTTAGGGCGAAGGGCCCACCTGGTACAGACAGAGGCTTCGGCCCGGCGAAACAAAACCCACCAGCCCACGTTCCTGGTCTCAGTTTGCAGAGCTCCATGGGAACTCCCAAAGCAGTACGAGTTGGCACAGGTGGCAGCTTGTCCCGGGGCGGCATCTTGATATTCGTGGAAATCCAGCAGTCAGCCTGCCCCTTAGGGCCGAGGGCCGACCTAGTACAGGGAAAGACTTCTGCCCAGGGGAAGAAAATTCACCAACCCACGTGCCTGGTCTCAGTTTGCAGAGCTCCGTGGGCACTCTCAAAGCAGCACGAGTTGGCACAGCTGGCAGCTTGTCCCTGGGCGGCATCTTGTTATTCGGGGTAATCCAGCATGCAACTGGCCCCTTAGGGCCGAGGGCCTACCTGGTACTGACAAAGGCTTCTGCCCAGTGAAACAAAACCCACCACCCCACATTCCTGGTTTCAGTTTGAAGAGCTCCGTGGGCACTCTCAAAGCAGCCCGAGTTACCACAGGTGGCAGCTTGTCCCTGGGCGGCATCTTGTTATTCGGGGTAATCCAGCCTGCAACCAGCCCCTTAGGGCCGAGGGCCTACCTGGTACTGCAAATGCTTCTGCCCAGGGAAACAAAACTCAGCACCCCACGTTCCTGGTCTCAGTTTGCAGAGCTCCGTGGGCACTCTCAAAGCAGCGCGAGTTGGCACAGGTGGCAGCTTGTCCCTGGGCGGCATCGTGATATTTGTGGTAATCCAGCAGTCAGCCAGCCCCTTAGGGCCGAGGGCCGACCTAGTACAGAGAAATACTTCTGCCCAGGGAAACAAAATTCACCAACCCACGTTCCTGGTCTCAGTTTGCAGAGCTCCATGGGCACTCTCAAAGCAGCACGAGTTGGCACATGTGGCAGCTTGTCCCTGGGCGGCATCTTGTTATTCGGGGTAATCCAGCCTGCAACCGGCCCCTTAGGGCCGAGGGCCTACCTGGTACTGACAAAGGCTTCTGCCCGGGAAAACAGAACTCAGCACCCCACATTCCTGGTCTCAGTTTGCAGAGCTCCGTGGGCACTCTCATAGCAGCTCGAGTTGGCACAGAGGGCAGCTTGTCCCTGGGCGGCATCTTGATATTCGTGGAAATCCAGCAGGCAACCGGCTTCCTATTGCCAAGGGCCTACCTGGTACTGACAAAGGCTTCTGCCTGGTGAAGCAAAACTCAGCACCCCACATTCCTGGTTTCAATTTGAAGAGTTCTGTGGGCACTCTCTAAGCAGCCCAAGTTGCCACAGGTGGCAGCTTGTCCCTGGGCAGCATCTTGATTTTCGTGGAAATCCTGCTGCAAGCCTGCTCCTTAGGGCCAAGGGCCCACCTGGTACTGACAAAGGCTTCTGCCCAGGGAAACAAAACTCAGCACCCCACGTTCCTGGTCTCAAGTTTGCAGAGCTCCATGGGCACTCTCAAAGCAGTACGAGTTGGCACAGGTGGCAGCTTTTCCCTGGGCAGCATCTTGATATTCGTGGAAATCCAGCAGGCTGCCATCTCTTAAGGACCAAGGTCCTACCTAGTACTGACAAAGGCTTCTGCCGGGGGAAACATAACACAGCACCCCACGGTCCTGGTCTCAAGTTTGTAGAGCTCCGTGGGCACTCTCAAAGCAGCGCGAGTTGGCACAGGTGGCAGCTTGTCCCTGGGCAGCATCTTGATATTCGTGGAAATCCAGCAGGCAGCCGGCCCCGAAGGGCCGAGGGCCTACCAAGTACTGACAAAGGCTTCTGCCCAGGGAAACAAAACCCACCAGCCCACGTTCCTGGTCTCAGTTTGCAGAGCTCCATGGGAACTCTCAAAGCAGTACGAGTTGGCACAGGTGGCAGCTTGTCCCGGGGCGGCATCTTGATATTCGTGGAAATCCAGCAGTCAGCCTGCCCCTTAGGGCCGAGGGCCGACCTAGTACAGGGAAAGACTTCTGCCCAGGGAAACAAAATTCACCAACCCACGTGCCTGGTCTCAGTTTGCAGAGCTCCGTGGGCACTCTCAAAGCAGCACGAGTTGGCACAGGTGGCAGCTTGTCCCTGGGCGGCATCTTGTTATTCGGGGTAATCCAGCATGCAACTGGCCCCTTAGGGCCGAGGGCCTACCTGGTACTGACAAAGGCTTCTGCCCAGTGAAACAAAACCCACCACCCCACATTCCTGGTTTCAGTTTGAAGAGCTCCGTGGGCACTCTCAAAGCAGCACGAGTTGCCACATGTGGCAGCTTGTCCCTGGGCGGCATCTTGTTATTCGGGGTAATCCAGCCTGCAACCAGCCCCTTAGGGCCGAGGGCCTACCTGGTACTGCAAATGCTTCTGCCCAGGGAAACAAAACTCAGCACCCCACGTTCCTGGTCTCAGTTTGCAGAGCTCCGTGGGCACTCTCAAAGCAGCGCGAGTTGGCACAGGTGGCAGCTTGTCCCTGGGCGGCATCGTGATATTTGTGGTAATCCAGCAGTCAGCCAGCCCCTTAGGGCCGAGGGCCGACCTAGTACAGAGAAATACTTCTGCCCAGGGAAACAAAATTCACCAACCCACGTTCCTGGTCTCAGTTTGCAGAGCTCCATGGGCACTCTCAAAGCAGCACGAGTTGGCACAGGTGGCAGCTTGTCCCTGGGCGGCATCTTGTTATTCGGGGTAATCCAGCCTGCAACCGGCCCCTTAGGGCCGAGGGCCTACCTGGTACTGACAAAGGCTTCTGCCCGGGAAAACAGAACTCAGCACCCCACATTCCTGGTCTCAGTTTGCAGAGCTCCGTGGGCACTCTCATAGCAGCTCGAGTTGGCACAGAGGGCAGCTTGTCCCTGGACGGCATCTTGATATTCGTGGAAATCCAGCAGGCAACCGGCTTCCTATTGCCAAGGGCCTACCTGGTACTGACAAAGGCTTCTGCCTGGTGAAGCAAAACTCAGCACCCCACATTCCTGGTTTCAATTTGAAGAGTTCTGTGGGCACTCTCTAAGCAGCCCAAGTTGCCACAGGTGGCAGCTTGTCCCTGGGCAGCATCTTGATTTTCGTGGAAATCCTGCTGCAAGCCTGCTCCTTAGGGCCAAGGGCCCACCTGGTACTGACAAAGGCTTCTGCCCAGGGAAACAAAACTCAGCACCCCACGTTCCTGGTCTCAAGTTTGCAGAGCTCCATGGGCACTCTCAAAGCAGTACGAGTTGGCACAGGTGGCAGCTTTTCCCTGGGCAGCATCTTGATATTCGTGGAAATCCAGCAGGCTGCCATCTCTTAAGGACCAAGGTCCTACCTAGTACTGACAAAGGCTTCTGCCGGGGGAAACATAACACAGCACCCCACGGTCCTGGTCTCAAGTTTGTAGAGCTCCGTGGGCACTCTCAAAGCAGCGCGAGTTGGCACAGGTGGCAGCTTGTCCCTGGGCAGCATCTTGATATTCGTGGAAATCCAGCAGGCAGCCGGCCCCGAAGGGCCGAGGGCCTACCAAGTACTGACAAAGGCTTCTGCCCAGGGAAACAAAACCCACCAGCCCACGTTCCTGGTCTCAGTTTGCAGAGCTCCATGGGAACTCTCAAAGCAGTACGAGTTGGCACAGGTGGCAGCTTGTCCCGGGGCGGCATCTTGATATTCGTGGAAATCCAGCAGTCAGCCTGCCCCTTAGGGCCGAGGGCCGACCTAGTACAGGGAAAGACTTCTGCCCAGGGAAACAAAATTCACCAACCCACGTGCCTGGTCTCAGTTTGCAGAGCTCCGTGGGCACTCTCAAAGCAGCACGAGTTGGCACAGGTGGCAGCTTGTCCCTGGGCGGCATCTTGATATTCGTGGAAATCCAGCAGGCAGCCGGCCCTAAAGGACTGTGGGCCTACCTGGTACTGCAAATGCTTCTGCCCAGGGAAACAAAACTCAGCACCCCACGTTCCTGGTCTCAGTTTGCAGAGCTCCGTGGGCACTCTCAAAGCATCCCGAGCTGGCACAGGCGGCAGCTAGTCCCTGGGCGGCATCTTGATATTTGAGGAAATCCCGCAGTCAGCCTGCCCCTTAGGGCCGAGGGCCAACCTAGTACAGAGAAAGACTTCTGCCCAGGGAAACAAAATTCACCAACCCACGTTCCTGGTCTCAGTTTGCAGAGCTCCATGGGCACTCTCAAAGCAGCACGAGTTGGCACAGGTGGCAGCTTGTCCCTGGGCGGCATCTTGTTATTCGGGGTAATCCAGCCTGCAACCGGCCCCTTAGGGCCGAGGGCCTACCTGGTACTGACAAAGGCTTATTCCCGGGGAAACAAAACTCAGGACCCCACGGTCCTGGTCTCAAGTTTGTAGAGCTCCGTGGGCACACTCCAAGCAGCGCGAGTTGCCACAGGTGGCAGCTTGTCCCTGGGCAGCATCTTGACATTCGTGGAAATCCAGCAGGCAGACGGCCTCGATGGGCCGAGGGCCTACCTAGTACTGACAAAGGCTTCTGCCCAGGGAAACAAAACTCAGCACCCCACGTTCCTGGTCTCAGTTTGCAGAGCTCCGTGGGCACTCTCAAAGCAGCACGAGTTGCCACAGGTGGCTGCTTGTCCCTGGGCAGCATCTTGATTTTCGAGGAAATCCAGCAGGCAGCCTGCTCCTTAGGGCGAAGGGCCCACCTGGTACAGACAGAGGCTTCGGCCCGGCGAAACAAAACCCACCAGCCCACGTTCCTGGTCTCAGTTTGCAGAGCTCCATGGGAACTCCCAAAGCAGTACGAGTTGGCACAGGTGGCAGCTTGTCCCGGGGCGGCATCTTGATATTCGTGGAAATCCAGCAGTCAGCCTGCCCCTTAGGGCCGAGGGCCGACCTAGTACAGGGAAAGACTTCTGCCCAGGGAAACAAAATTCACCAACCCACGTTCCTGGTCTCAGTTTGCAGAGCTCCGTGGGCACTCTCAAAGCAGCACGAGTCGGCACAGAGGGCAGCTTGTCCCTGGGCGGCATCTTGTTATTCGGGGTAATCCAGCATGCAACTGGCCCCTTAGGGCCGAGGGCCTACCTGGTACTGACAAAGGCTTCTGCCCAGTGAAACAAAACCCACCACCCCACATTCCTGGTTTCAGTTTGAAGAGCTCTGTGGGCACTCTCAAAGCAGCACGAGTTGCCACATGTGGCAGCTTGTCCCTGGGCGGCATCTTGTTATTCGGGGTAATCCAGCCTGCAACCAGCCCCTTAGGGCCGAGGGCCTACCTGGTACTGCAAATGCTTCTGCCCAGGGAAACAAAACTCAGCACCCCACATTCCTGGTCTCAGTTTGCAGAGCTCCGTGGGCACTCTCAAAGCAGCGCGAGTTGGCACAGGTGGCAGCTTGTCCCTGGGCAGCATCTTGATATTCATGGAAATCCAGCAGGCAGCCTGCCCCTTAGGGCCGAGGGCCGACCTAGTACAGAGAAAGATTTCTGCCCAGGGAAACAAAATTCACCAACCCACATTCCTGGTCTCAGTTTGCAGAGCTCCATGGGCACTCTCAAAGCAGCACGAGTTGGCACAGGTGGCAGCTTGTCCCTGGGCGGCATTTTGTTATTCGGGGTAATCCAGCCTGCAACTGGCCCCTTAGGGCCGAGGGCCTACCTGGTACTGACAAAGGCTTCTGCCTGGGGAAAGAAAACTCAGCACCCCACGTTCCTGGTCTCAGTTTGCAGAGCTCTGTGGGAACTCTCAAAGCAGCACGAGTTGGCAGAGGTGGCAGCTTGTTCCTGGGCAGCATCTTGATATTCGTGGTAATCCAGCCTGCAACCAGCCCCTTAGGGCCTAGGACCTACCTCGTACTGATAAAGGCTTCTGCCCGGGAAAACAAAACTCAGCACCCCACGTTCCTGGTCTCAGTTTGCAGAGCTCCATGGGAACTCTCAAAGCAGCACGAGTTGGCAGAGGTGGCAGCTTGTTCCTGGGCAGCATCTTGATATTCGTGGTAATCCAGCCTGCAACCAGCCCCTTAGGGCCTAGGACCTACCTCGTACTGATAAAGGCTTCTGCCCGGGAAAACAAAACTCAGCACCCCACGTTCCTGGTCTCAGTTTTCAGAGCTGTGTGGGCACTCTCAAAGCAGTACGAGTTGGCACAGGTGGCAGCTTGTCCCTGGGCGGCACCTTGATTTTCGTGGAAATCCTGCTGCAAGCCTACTCCTTAGGGCCAAGGGCCCACCTGGTACTGACAAAGGCTTATGCCCAGGGACACAAAACTCAGCACCCCACGTTCCTGGTCTCAGTTTGCAGAGCTCCGTGGGCACTCTCAAAGCAGCCCGAGTTGGCACAGGTGGCAGCTTGTTCCTGGGCAGCATCTTGATATTCGGGGTAATCCAGCCTGCAACCAGCCCCTTAGGGCCGAGGGCCTACCTGGTACTGCAAATGCTTCTGCCCAGGGAAACAAAACTCAGCACCCCACGTTCCTGGTCTCAGTTTGCAGAGCTCCGTGGGCACTCTCAAAGCAGCGCGAGTTGGCACAGGTGGCAGCTTGTCCCTGGGCGGCATCGTGATATTTGTGGTAATCCAGCAGTCAGCCAGCCCCTTAGGGCCGAGGGCCGACCTAGTACAGAGAAATACTTCTGCCCAGGGAAACAAAATTCACCAACCCACGTTCCTGGTCTCAGTTTGCAGAGCTCCATGGGCACTCTCAAAGCAGCACGAGTTGGCACATGTGGCAGCTTGTCCCTGGGCGGCATCTTGTTATTCGGGGTAATCCAGCCTGCAACCGGCCCCTTAGGGCCGAGGGCCTACCTGGTACTGACAAAGGCTTCTGCCCGGGAAAACAGAACTCAGCACCCCACATTCCTGGTCTCAGTTTGCAGAGCTCCGTGGGCACTCTCATAGCAGCTCGAGTTGGCACAGAGGGCAGCTTGTCCCTGGGCGGCATCTTGATATTCGTGGAAATCCAGCAGGCAACCGGCTTCCTATTGCCAAGGGCCTACCTGGTACTGACAAAGGCTTCTGCCTGGTGAAGCAAAACTCAGCACCCCACATTCCTGGTTTCAATTTGAAGAGTTCTGTGGGCACTCTCTAAGCAGCCCAAGTTGCCACAGGTGGCAGCTTGTCCCTGGGCAGCATCTTGATTTTCGTGGAAATCCTGCTGCAAGCCTGCTCCTTAGGGCCAAGGGCCCACCTGGTACTGACAAAGGCTTCTGCCCAGGGAAACAAAACTCAGCACCCCACGTTCCTGGTCTCAAGTTTGCAGAGCTCCATGGGCACTCTCAAAGCAGTACGAGTTGGCACAGGTGGCAGCTTTTCCCTGGGCAGCATCTTGATATTCGTGGAAATCCAGCAGGCTGCCATCTCTTAAGGACCAAGGTCCTACCTAGTACTGACAAAGGCTTCTGCCGGGGGAAACATAACACAGCACCCCACGGTCCTGGTCTCAAGTTTGTAGAGCTCCGTGGGCACTCTCAAAGCAGCGCGAGTTGGCACAGGTGGCAGCTTGTCCCTGGGCAGCATCTTGATATTCGTGGAAATCCAGCAGGCAGCCGGCCCCGAAGGGCCGAGGGCCTACCAAGTACTGACAAAGGCTTCTGCCCAGGGAAACAAAACCCACCAGCCCACGTTCCTGGTCTCAGTTTGCAGAGCTCCATGGGAACTCTCAAAGCAGTACGAGTTGGCACAGGTGGCAGCTTGTCCCGGGGCGGCATCTTGATATTCGTGGAAATCCAGCAGTCAGCCTGCCCCTTAGGGCCGAGGGCCGACCTAGTACAGGGAAAGACTTCTGCCCAGGGAAACAAAATTCACCAACCCACGTGCCTGGTCTCAGTTTGCAGAGCTCCGTGGGCACTCTCAAAGCAGCACGAGTTGGCACAGGTGGCAGCTTGTCCCTGGGCGGCATCTTGTTATTCGGGGTAATCCAGCATGCAACTGGCCCCTTAGGGCCGAGGGCCTACCTGGTACTGACAAAGGCTTCTGCCCAGTGAAACAAAACCCACCACCCCACGTTCCTGGTCTCAGTTTGCAGAGCTCCGTGGGCACTCTCAAAGCATCCCGAGCTGGCACAGGCGGCAGCTAGTCCCTGGGCGGCATCTTGATATTTGAGGAAATCCCGCAGTCAGCCTGCCCCTTAGGGCCGAGGGCCAACCTAGTACAGAGAAAGACTTCTGCCCAGGGAAACAAAATTCACCAACCCACGTTCCTGGTCTCAGTTTGCAGAGCTCCATGGGCACTCTCAAAGCAGCACGAGTTGGCACAGGTGGCAGCTTGTCCCTGGGCGGCATCTTGTTATTCGGGGTAATCCAGCCTGCAACCGGCCCCTTAGGGCCGAGGGCCTACCTGGTACTGACAAAGGCTTATTCCCGGGGAAACAAAACTCAGGACCCCACGGTCCTGGTCTCAAGTTTGTAGAGCTCCGTGGGCACACTCCAAGCAGCGCGAGTTGCCACAGGTGGCAGCTTGTCCCTGGGCAGCATCTTGACATTCGTGGAAATCCAGCAGGCAGACGGCCTCGATGGGCCGAGGGCCTACCTAGTACTGACAAAGGCTTCTGCCCAGGGAAACAAAACTCAGCACCCCACGTTCCTGGTCTCAGTTTGCAGAGCTCCGTGGGCACTCTCAAAGCAGCACGAGTTGCCACAGGTGGCTGCTTGTCCCTGGGCAGCATCTTGATTTTCGAGGAAATCCAGCAGGCAGCCTGCTCCTTAGGGCGAAGGGCCCACCTGGTACAGACAGAGGCTTCGGCCCGGCGAAACAAAACCCACCAGCCCACGTTCCTGGTCTCAGTTTGCAGAGCTCCATGGGAACTCCCAAAGCAGTACGAGTTGGCACAGGTGGCAGCTTGTCCCGGGGCGGCATCTTGATATTCGTGGAAATCCAGCAGTCAGCCTGCCCCTTAGGGCCGAGGGCCGACCTAGTACAGGGAAAGACTTCTGCCCAGGGAAACAAAATTCACCAACCCACGTTCCTGGTCTCAGTTTGCAGAGCTCTGTGGGCACTCTCAAAGCAGCACGAGTTGCCACATGTGGCAGCTTGTCCCTGGGCGGCATCTTGTTATTCGGGGTAATCCAGCATGCAACTGGCCCCTTAGGGCCGAGGGCCTACCTGGTACTGACAAAGGCTTCTGCCCAGTGAAACAAAACCCACCACCCCACATTCCTGGTTTCAGTTTGAAGAGCTCTGTGGGCACTCTCAAAGCAGCACGAGTTGCCACATGTGGCAGCTTGTCCCTGGGCGGCATCTTGTTATTCGGGGTAATCCAGCCTGCAACCAGCCCCTTAGGGCCGAGGGCCTACCTGGTACTGCAAATGCTTCTGCCCAGGGAAACAAAACTCAGCACCCCACATTCCTGGTCTCAGTTTGCAGAGCTCCGTGGGCACTCTCAAAGCAGCGCGAGTTGGCACAGGTGGCAGCTTGTCCCTGGGCAGCATCTTGATATTCATGGAAATCCAGCAGGCAGCCTGCCCCTTAGGGCCGAGGGCCGACCTAGTACAGAGAAAGATTTCTGCCCAGGGAAACAAAATTCACCAACCCACATTCCTGGTCTCAGTTTGCAGAGCTCCATGGGCACTCTCAAAGCAGCACGAGTTGGCACAGGTGGCAGCTTGTCCCTGGGCGGCATTTTGTTATTCGGGGTAATCCAGCCTGCAACTGGCCCCTTAGGGCCGAGGGCCTACCTGGTACTGACAAAGGCTTCTGCCTGGGGAAAGAAAACTCAGCACCCCACGTTCCTGGTCTCAGTTTGCAGAGCTCTGTGGGAACTCTAAAAGCAGCACGAGTTGGCAGAGGTGGCAGCTTGTTCCTGGGCAGCATCTTGATATTCGTGGTAATCCAGCCTGCAACCAGCCCCTTAGGGCCTAGGACCTACCTCGTACTGATAAAGGCTTCTGCCCGGGAAAACAAAACTCAGCACCCCACGTTCCTGGTCTCAGTTTTCAGAGCTGTGTGGGAACTCTCAAAGCAGCACGAGTTGGCAGAGGTGGCAGCTTGTTCCTGGGCAGCATCTTGATATTCGTGGTAATCCAGCCTGCAACCAGCCCCTTAGGGCCTAGGACCTACCTCGTACTGATAAAGGCTTCTGCCCGGGAAAACAAAACTCAGCACCCCACGTTCCTGGTCTCAGTTTTCAGAGCTGTGTGGGCACTCTCAAAGCAGTACGAGTTGGCACAGGTGGCAGCTTGTCCCTGGGCGGCACCTTGATTTTCGTGGAAATCCTGCTGCAAGCCTACTCCTTAGGGCCAAGGGCCCACCTGGTACTGACAAAGGCTTATGCCCAGGGACACAAAACTCAGCACCCCACGTTCCTGGTCTCAGTTTGCAGAGCTCCGTGGGCACTCTCAAAGCAGCCCGAGTTGGCACAGGTGGCAGCTTGTTCCTGGGCAGCATCTTGATATTCGGGGTAATCCAGCCTGCAAGCAACCCCTTAGGGCCGAGGGCCTACCTGGTACTGACAAAGGCTTCTGCCCGGGAAAACAAAACTCAGCACCCCACGTTCCTGGTCTCAGTTTGCAGAGCTCCGTGGGCACTCTCAAAGCAGCGCAAGTTGCCATAGGTGGCAGCTTGTCCCTGGGCGGCATCTTGATATTCGTGGAAATGCAGCAGGCAGCCGGCCCCGAAGGGCCGAGGGCCTACCTAGTACTGACAAAGTCTTCTGCCTAGGGAAACAAAACTCAGCACCCCACCTTCCTGGTCTCAGTTTGCAGAGCTCTGTGGGCACTCTCAAAGCAGCACGAGTTGCCACAGGTGGCAGCTTGTCCCTGGGCGGCATCTTGATTTTCGTGAAAATCAAGCAAGCAGCCTGCCCTAAAGGACCGTGGGCCTACCTGGTACTGCAAATGCTTCTGCCCAGGGAAACAAAACTCAGCACCCCACGGTCCTGGTCTCAGTTTGCAGAGCGCTGTGGGCACTCTCAAAGCAGCACGAGTTGCCACAGTTGGCAGCTTGTCCCTGGGCGGCATCTTGATATTCGTGGAAATCCTGGAGGCAGCCTGCCCTAAAGGACTGTGGGCCTACCTGGTACTGCAAATGCTTCTGCCCAGGGAAACAAAACTCAGCACCCCACGTTCCTGGTCTCAGTTTGCAGAGCTCCGTGGGCACTCTCAAAGCATCCCGAGCTGGCACAGGCGGCAGCTAGTCCCTGGGCGGCATCTTGATATTTGAGGAAATCCCGCAGTCAGCCTGCCCCTTAGGGCCGAGGGCCAACCTAGTACAGAGAAAGACTTCTGCCCAGGGAAACAAAATTCACCAACCCACGTTCCTGGTCTCAGTTTGCAGAGCTCCATGGGCACTCTCAAAGCAGCACGAGTTGGCACAGGTGGCAGCTTGTCCCTGGGCGGCATCTTGTTATTCGGGGTAATCCAGCCTGCAGCTGGCCCCTTAGGGCCGAGGGCCTACCTGGTACTGACAAAGGCTTCTGCCTGGGGAAAGAAAACTCAGCACCCCACGTTCCTGGTCTCAGTTTGCAGAGCTCTGTGGGAACTCTCAAAGCAGCACGAGTTGGCAGAGGTGGCAGCTTGTTCCTGGGCAGCATCTTGATATTCGTGGTAATCCAGCCTGCAACCAGCCCCTTAGGGCCGAGGACCTACCTCGTACTGATAAAGGCTTCTGCCCGGGAAAACAAAACTCAGCACCCCACGTTCCTGGTCTCAGTTTTCAGAGCTCTGTGGGCACTCTCAAAGCAGTACGAGTTGCCACAGGTGGCAGCTTGTCCCTGGGCGGCACCTTGATTTTCGTGGAAATCCTGCTGCAAGCCTACTCCTTAGGGCCGAGGGCCCACCTGGTACTGACAAAGGCTTATGCCCAGGGACACAAAACTCAGCACCCCACGTTCCTGGTCTCAGTTTGCAGAGCTCCGTGGGCACTCTCAAAGCAGCACGAGTTGGCACAGGTGGCAGCTTGTTCCTGGGCAGCATCTTGATATTCGGGGTAATCCAGCCTGCAAGCAGCCCCTTAGGGCCGAGGGCCTACCTGGTACTGACAAAGGCTTCTGCCCGGGAAAACAAAACTCAGCACCCCACGTTCCTGGTCTCAGTTTGCAGAGCTCCGTGGGCACTCTCAAAGCAGCGCAAGTTGCCATAGGTGGCAGCTTGTCCCTGGGCGGCATCTTGATATTCGTGGAAATGCAGCAGGCAGCCGGCCCCGAAGGGCCGAGGGCCTACCTAGTACTGACAAAGTCTTCTGCCTAGGGAAACAAAACTCAGCACCCCACCTTCCTGGTCTAAGTTTGCAGAGCTCTGTGGGCACACTCCAAGCAGCGCGAGTTGCCACAGGTGGCAGCTTGTCCCTGGGCAGCATCTTGACATTCGAGGAAATCCAGCAGGCAGACGGCCTCGATGGGCCGAGGGCCTACCTAGTACTGACAAAGGCTTCTGCCCAGGGAAACAAAACTCAGCACCCCACGTTCCTGGTCTCAGTTTGCAGAGCTCCGTGGGCACTCTCAAAGCAGCACGAGTTGCCACAGGTGGCAGCTTGTCCCTGGGCAGCATCTTGATTTTCGAGGAAATCCAGCAGGCAGCCTGCTCCTTAGGGCGAAGGGCCCACCTGGTACAGACAGAGGCTTCGGCCCGGCGAAACAAAACCCACCAGCCCACGTTCCTGGTCTCAGTTTGCAGAGCTCCATGGGAACTCCCAAAGCAGTACGAGTTGGCACAGGTGGCAGCTTGTCCCGGGGCGGCATCTTGATATTCGTGGAAATCCAGCAGGCAGCCTGCCCCTTAGGGCCGAGGGCCGACCTACTACAGGGAAAGACTTCTGCCCAGGGGAAGAAAATTCACCAACCCACGTGCCTGGTCTCAGTTTGCAGAGCTCCGTGGGCACTCTCAAAGCAGCACGAGTTGGCACAGCTGGCAGCTTGTCCCTGGGCGGCATCTTGTTATTCGGGGTAATCCAGCATGCAACTGGCCCCTTAGGGCCGAGGGCCTACCTGGTACTGACAAAGGCTTCTGCCCAGTGAAACAAAACCCACCACCCCACATTCCTGGTTTCAGTTTGAAGAGCTCCGTGGGCACTCTCAAAGCAGCCCGAGTTACCACAGGTGGCAGCTTGTCCCTGGGCGGCATCTTGTTATTCGGGGTAATCCAGCCTGCAACCAGCCCCTTAGGGCCGAGGGCCTACCTGGTACTGCAAATGCTTCTGCCCAGGGAAACAAAACTCAGCACCCCACGTTCCTGGTCTCAGTTTGCAGAGCTCCGTGGGCACTCTCAAAGCAGCGCGAGTTGGCACAGGTGGCAGCTTGTCCCTGGGCGGCATCGTGATATTTGTGGTAATCCAGCAGTCAGCCAGCCCCTTAGGGCCGAGGGCCGACCTAGTACAGAGAAATACTTCTGCCCAGGGAAACAAAATTCACCAACCCACGTTCCTGGTCTCAGTTTGCAGAGCTCCATGGGCACTCTCAAAGCAGCACGAGTTGGCACATGTGGCAGCTTGTCCCTGGGCGGCATCTTGTTATTCGGGGTAATCCAGCCTGCAACCGGCCCCTTAGGGCCGAGGGCCTACCTGGTACTGACAAAGGCTTCTGCCCGGGAAAACAGAACTCAGCACCCCACATTCCTGGTCTCAGTTTGCAGAGCTCCGTGGGCACTCTCATAGCAGCTCGAGTTGGCACAGAGGGCAGCTTGTCCCTGGGCGGCATCTTGATATTCGTGGAAATCCAGCAGGCAACCGGCTTCCTATTGCCAAGGGCCTACCTGGTACTGACAAAGGCTTCTGCCTGGTGAAGCAAAACTCAGCACCCCACATTCCTGGTTTCAATTTGAAGAGTTCTGTGGGCACTCTCTAAGCAGCCCAAGTTGCCACAGGTGGCAGCTTGTCCCTGGGCAGCATCTTGATTTTCGTGGAAATCCTGCTGCAAGCCTGCTCCTTAGGGCCAAGGGCCCACCTGGTACTGACAAAGGCTTCTGCCCAGGGAAACAAAACTCAGCACCCCACGTTCCTGGTCTCAAGTTTGCAGAGCTCCATGGGCACTCTCAAAGCAGTACGAGTTGGCACAGGTGGCAGCTTTTCCCTGGGCAGCATCTTGATATTCGTGGAAATCCAGCAGGCTGCCATCTCTTAAGGACCAAGGTCCTACCTAGTACTGACAAAGGCTTCTGCCGGGGGAAACATAACACAGCACCCCACGGTCCTGGTCTCAAGTTTGTAGAGCTCCGTGGGCACTCTCAAAGCAGCGCGAGTTGGCACAGGTGGCAGCTTGTCCCTGGGCAGCATCTTGATATTCGTGGAAATCCAGCAGGCAGCCGGCCCCGAAGGGCCGAGGGCCTACCAAGTACTGACAAAGGCTTCTGCCCAGGGAAACAAAACCCACCAGCCCACGTTCCTGGTCTCAGTTTGCAGAGCTCCATGGGAACTCTCAAAGCAGTACGAGTTGGCACAGGTGGCAGCTTGTCCCGGGGCGGCATCTTGATATTCGTGGAAATCCAGCAGTCAGCCTGCCCCTTAGGGCCGAGGGCCGACCTAGTACAGGGAAAGACTTCTGCCCAGGGAAACAAAATTCACCAACCCACGTGCCTGGTCTCAGTTTGCAGAGCTCCGTGGGCACTCTCAAAGCAGCACGAGTTGGCACAGGTGGCAGCTTGTCCCTGGGCGGCATCTTGATATTCGTGGAAATCCAGCAGGCAGCCGGCCCTAAAGGACTGTGGGCCTACCTGGTACTGCAAATGCTTCTGCCCAGGGAAACAAAACTCAGCACCCCACGTTCCTGGTCTCAGTTTGCAGAGCTCCGTGGGCACTCTCAAAGCATCCCGAGCTGGCACAGGCGGCAGCTAGTCCCTGGGCGGCATCTTGATATTTGAGGAAATCCCGCAGTCAGCCTGCCCCTTAGGGCCGAGGGCCAACCTAGTACAGAGAAAGACTTCTGCCCAGGGAAACAAAATTCACCAACCCACGTTCCTGGTCTCAGTTTGCAGAGCTCCATGGGCACTCTCAAAGCAGCACGAGTTGGCACAGGTGGCAGCTTGTCCCTGGGCGGCATCTTGTTATTCGGGGTAATCCAGCCTGCAACCGGCCCCTTAGGGCCGAGGGCCTACCTGGTACTGACAAAGGCTTATTCCCGGGGAAACAAAACTCAGGACCCCACGGTCCTGGTCTCAAGTTTGTAGAGCTCCGTGGGCACACTCCAAGCAGCGCGAGTTGCCACAGGTGGCAGCTTGTCCCTGGGCAGCATCTTGACATTCGTGGAAATCCAGCAGGCAGACGGCCTCGATGGGCCGAGGGCCTACCTAGTACTGACAAAGGCTTCTGCCCAGGGAAACAAAACTCAGCACCCCACGTTCCTGGTCTCAGTTTGCAGAGCTCCGTGGGCACTCTCAAAGCAGCACGAGTTGCCACAGGTGGCAGCTTGTCCCTGGGCAGCATCTTGATTTTCGAGGAAATCCAGCAGGCAGCCTGCTCCTTAGGGCGAAGGGCCCACCTGGTACAGACAGAGGCTTCGGCCCGGCGAAACAAAACCCACCAGCCCACGTTCCTGGTCTCAGTTTGCAGAGCTCCATGGGAACTCCCAAAGCAGTACGAGTTGGCACAGGTGGCAGCTTGTCCCTGGGCGGCATCTTGATATTCGTGGAAATCCAGCAGTCAGCCTGCCCCTTAGGGCCGAGGGCCGACCTAGTACAGGGAAAGACTTCTGCCCAGGGAAACAAAATTCACCAACCCACGTTCCTGGTCTCAGTTTGCAGAGCTCCGTGGGCACTCTCAAAGCAGCACGAGTTGGCACAGGTGGCAGCTTGTCCCTGGGCGGCATCTTGTTATTCGGGGTAATCCAGCATGCAACTGGCCCCTTAGGGCCGAGGGCCTACCTGGTACTGACAAAGGCTTCTGCCCAGTGAAACAAAACCCACCACCCCACATTCCTGGTTTCAGTTTGAAGAGCTCTGTGGGCACTCTCAAAGCAGCACGAGTTGCCACATGTGGCAGCTTGTCCCTGGGCGGCATCTTGTTATTCGGGGTAATCCAGCCTGCAACCAGCCCCTTAGGGCTGAGGGCCTACCTGGTACTGCAAATGATTCTGCCCAGGGAAACAAAACTCAGCACCCCACGTTCCTGGTCTCAGTTTGCAGAGCTCCGTGGGCACTCTCAAAGCAGCGCGAGTTGGCACAGGTGGCAGCTTGTCCCTGGGCGGCATCGTGATATTTGTGGTAATCCAGCAGTCAGCCAGCCCCTTAGGGCCGAGGGCCGACCTAGTACAGAGAAATACTTCTGCCCAGGGAAACAAAATTCACCAACCCACGGTCCTGGTCTCAGTTTGCAGAGCTCCATGGGCACTCTCAAAGCAGCACGAGTTGGCACATGTGGCAGCTTGTCCCTGGGCGGCATCTTGTTATTCGGGGTAATCCAGCCTGCAACCGGCCCCTTAGGGCCGAGGGCCTACCTGGTACTGACAAAGGCTTCTGCCCGGGAAAACAGAACTCAGCACCCCACATTCCTGGTCTCAGTTTGCAGAGCTCCGTGGGCACTCTCATAGCAGCTCGAGTTGGCACAGAGGGCAGCTTGTCCCTGGGCGGCATCTTGATATTCGTGGAAATCCAGCAGGCAACCGGCTTCCTATTGCCAAGGGCCTACCTGGTACTGACAAAGGCTTCTGCCTGGTGAAGCAAAACTCAGCACCCCACATTCCTGGTTTCAATTTGAAGAGTTCTGTGGGCACTCTCTAAGCAGCCCAAGTTGCCACAGGTGGCAGCTTGTCCCTGGGCAGCATCTTGATTTTCGTGGAAATCCTGCTGCAAGCCTGCTCCTTAGGGCCAAGGGCCCACCTGGTACTGACAAAGGCTTCTGCCCAGGGAAACAAAACTCAGCACCCCACGTTCCTGGTCTCAAGTTTGCAGAGCTCCATGGGCACTCTCAAAGCAGTACGAGTTGCCACAGGTGGCAGCTTTTCCCTGGGCAGCATCTTGATATTCGTGGAAATCCAGCAGGCTGCCATCTCTTAAGGACCAAGGTCCTACCTAGTACTGACAAAGGCTTCTGCCGGGGGAAACATAACACAGCACCCCACGGTCCTGGTCTCAAGTTTGTAGAGCTCCGTGGGCACTCTCAAAGCAGCGCGAGTTGGCACAGGTGGCAGCTTGTCCCTGGGCAGCATCTTGATATTCGTGGAAATCCAGCAGGCAGCCGGCCCCGAAGGGCCGAGGGCCTACCTAGTACTGACAAAGGCTTCTGCCCAGGGAAACAAAACCCACCAGCCCACGTTCCTGGTCTCAGTTTGCAGAGCTCCATGGGAACTCTCAAAGCAGTACGAGTTGGCACAGGTGGCAGCTTGTCCCGGGGCGGCATCTTGATATTCGTGGAAATCCAGCAGTCAGCCTGCCCCTTAGGGCCGAGGGCCGACCTAGTAGAGGGAAAGACTTCTGCCCAGGGAAACAAAATTCACCAACCCACGTGCCTGGTCTCAGTTTGCAGAGCTCCGTGGGCACTCTCAAAGCAGCACGAGTTGGCACAGGTGGCAGCTTGTCCCTGGGCGGCATCTTGTTATTCGGGGTAATCCAGCATGCAACTGGCCCCTTAGGGCCGAGGGCCTACCTGGTACTGACAAAGGCTTCTGCCCAGTGAAACAAAACCCACCACCCCACATTCCTGGTCTCAGTTTGAAGAGCTCCGTGGGCACTCTCAAAGCAGCACGAGTTGCCACATGTGGCAGCTTGTCCCTGGGCGGCATCTTGTTATTCGGGGTAATCCAGCCTGCAACCAGCCCCTTAGGGCCGAGGGCCTACCTGGTACTGCAAATGCTTCTGCCCAGGGAAACAAAACTCAGCACCCCACGTTCCTGGTCTCAGTTTGCAGAGCTCCGTGGGCACTCTCAAAGCAGCGCGAGTTGGCACAGGTGGCAGCTTGTCCCTGGGCGGCATCGTGATATTTGTGGTAATCCAGCAGTCAGCCAGCCCCTTAGGGCCGAGGGCCGACCTAGTACAGAGAAAAGCATAGCCCAAAGGGAAACAAAATTACCAGACCCACGTTCCTGGTCTCAGTTTGCAGAGCTCCATGGGCACTCTCAAAGCAGCACGAGTTGGCACATGTGGCAGCTTGTCCCTGGGCGGCATCTTGTTATTCGGGGTAATCCAGCCTGCAACCGGCCCCTTAGGGCCGAGGGCCTACCTGGTACTGACAAAGGCTTCTGCCCGGGAAAACAGAACTCAGCACCCCACATTCCTGGTCTCAGTTTGCAGAGCTCTGTGGGCACTCTCATAGCAGCCCGAGTTGGCACAGAGGGCAGCTTGTCCCTGGGCGGCATCTTGATATTCGTGGAAATCCAGCAGGCAACCGGCTTCCTATTGCGAAGGGCCTACCTGGTACTGACAAAGGCTTCTGCCTGGTGAAGCAAAACTCAGCACCCCACATTCCTGGTTTCAGTTTGAAGAGTTCTGTGGGCACTCTCTAAGCAGCCCAAGTTGCCACAGGTGGCAGCTTGTCCCTGGGCAGCATCTTGATATTCGTGGAAATCCTGCTGCAAGCCTGCTCCTTAGGGCCAAGGGCCCACCTGGTACTGACAAAGGCTTCTGCCCAGGGAAACAAAACTCAGCACCCCACATTCCTGGTCTCAGTTTGCAGAGCTCCATGGGCACTCTCAAAGCAGTACGAGTTGGCACAGGTGGCAGCTTTTCCCTGGGCAGCATCTTGATATTCGTGGAAATCCAGCAGGCTGCCATCTCTTAAGGACCAAGGTCCTACCTAGTACTGACAAAGGCTTCTGCCGGGGGAAACATAACTCAGCACCCCATGGTCCTGGTCTCAAGTTTGTAGAGCTCCGTGGGCACTCTCAAAGCAGCGCGAGTTGGCACAGGTGGCAGCTTGTCCCTGGGCAGCATCTTGATATTCGTGGAAATCCAGCAGGCAGCCGGCCCCGAAGGGCCGAGGGCCTACCTGGTACTGACAAAGGCTTCTGCCCAGGGAAACAAAGCTCAGCACTCCACGTTCCTGGTCTCAGTTTGCAGAGCTCCGTGGGCACTCTCAAAGCAGCACGAGTTGCCACAGGTGGCAGCTTGTCCCTGGGCGGCATCTTGATATTCGTGGAATTCCAGCAGTCAGCCTGCCCCTTAGGGCCGAGTGTCGACCTAGTACAGGGAAAGACTTCTGCCCAGGGAAACAAAACTCAGCACCCCACGTTCCTGGTCTCAGTTTTCAGAGCTCCGTGGGCACTCTCAAACCAACTCTAGTTGGCACAGGTGGCAGCTTGTCCCTGGGCGGCACCTTGATTTTCGTGGAAATCCTGCTGCAAGCCTGCTCCTTAGGGCCAAGGGCCCACCTGGTACTGTCAAAGGCTTCTGCCCAGGGAAACAAAACTCAGCACCCGACATTCCTGGTCTCAGTTTGAAGAGCTCCATGGGCACTCTCAAAGCAGTACGAGTTGGCACAGGTGGCAGCTTGTCCCGGGGCGGCATCTTGATATTCGTGGAAATCCAGCAGTCAGCCTGCCCCTTAGGGCCGAGGGCCGACCTAGTACAGGGAAAGACTTCTGCCCAGGGAAACAAAATTCACCAACCCACGTGCCTGGTCTCAGTTTGCAGAGCTCCGTGGGCACTCTCAAAGCAGCACGAGTTGGCACAGGTGGCAGCTTGTCCCTGGGCGGCATCTTGTTATTCGGGGTAATCCAGCATGCAACTGGCCCCTTAGGGCCGAGGGCCTACCTGGTACTGACAAAGGCTTCTGCCCAGTGAAACAAAACCCACCACCCCACATTCCTGGTTTCAGTTTGAAGAGCTCCGTGGGCACTCTCAAAGCAGCACGAGTTGCCACATGTGGCAGCTTGTCCCTGGGCGGCATCTTGTTATTCGGGGTAATCCAGCCTGCAACCAGCCCCTTAGGGCCGAGGGCCTACCTGGTACTGCAAATGCTTCTGCCCAGGGAAACAAAACTCAGCACCCCACGTTCCTGGTCTCAGTTTGCAGAGCTCCGTGGGCACTCTCAAAGCAGCGCGAGTTGGCACAGGTGGCAGCTTGTCCCTGGGCGGCATCGTGATATTTGTGGTAATCCAGCAGTCAGCCAGCCCCTTAGGGCCGAGGGCCGACCTAGTACAGAGAAATACTTCTGCCCAGGGAAACAAAATTCACCAACCCACGTTCCTGGTCTCAGTTTGCAGAGCTCCATGGGCACTCTCAAAGCAGCACGAGTTGGCACATGTGGCAGCTTGTCCCTGGGCGGCATCTTGTTATTCGGGGTAATCCAGCCTGCAACCGGCCCCTTAGGGCCGAGGGCCTACCTGGTACTGACAAAGGCTTCTGCCCGGGAAAACAGAACTCAGCACCCCACATTCCTGGTCTCAGTTTGCAGAGCTCTGTGGGCACTCTCATAGCAGCCCGAGTTGGCACAGAGGGCAGCTTGTCCCTGGGCGGCATCTTGATATTCGTGGAAATCCAGCAGGCAACCGGCTTCCTATTGCGAAGGGCCTACCTGGTACTGACAAAGGCTTCTGCCTGGTGAAGCAAAACTCAGCACCCCACATTCCTGGTTTCAGTTTGAAGAGTTCTGTGGGCACTCTCTAAGCAGCCCAAGTTGCCACAGGTGGCAGCTTGTCCCTGGGCAGCATCTTGATTTTCGTGGAAATCCTGCTGCAAGCCTGCTCCTTAGGGCCAAGGGCCCACCTGGTACTGACAAAGGCTTCTGCCCAGGGAAACAAAACTCAGCACCCCACCTTCCTGGTCTCAGTTTGCAGAGCTCCATGGGCACTCTCAAAGCAGTACGAGTTGGCACAGGTGGCAGCTTTTCCCTGGGCAGCATCTTGATTTTCGTGGAAATCCAGCAGGCTGCCATCTCTTAAGGACCAAGGTCCTACCTAGTACTGACAAAGGCTTCTGCCGGGGGAAACATAACTCAGCACCCCATGGTCCTGGTCTCAAGTTTGTAGAGCTCCGTGGGCACTCTCAAAGCAGCGCGAGTTGGCACAGGTGGCAGCTTGTCCCTGGGCAGCATCTTGATATTCGTGGAAATCCAGCAGGCTGCCATCTCTTAAGGACCAAGGTCCTACCTAGTACTGACAAAGGCTTCTGCCGGGGGAAACATAACACAGCACCCCACGGTCCTGGTCTCAAGTTTGTAGAGCTCCGTGGGCACTCTCAAAGCAGCGCGAGTTGTCACAGGTGGCAGCTTGTCCCTGGGCAGCATCTTGATATTCGTGGAAATCCAGCAGGCAGCCGGCCCCGAAGGGCCGAGGGCCTACCAAGTACTGACAAAGGCTTCTGCCCAGGGAAACAAAACCCACCCGCCCACGTTCCTGGTCTCAGTTTGCAGAGCTCCACGGGAACTCTCAAAGCAGTACGAGTTGGCACAGGTGGCAGCTTGTCCCGGGGCGGCATCTTGATATTCGTGGAAATCCAGCAGTCAGCCTGCCCCTTAGGGCCGAGGGCCGACCTAGTACAGGGAAAGACTTCTGCCCAGGGAAACAAAATTCACCAACCCACGTGCCTGGTCTCAGTTTGCAGAGCTCCGTGGGCACTCTCAAAGCAGCACGAGTTGGCACAGGTGGCAGCTTGTCCCTGGGCGGCATCTTGTTATTCGGGGTAATCCAGCATGCAACTGGCCCCTTAGGGCCGAGGGCCTACCTGGTACTGACAAAGGCTTCTGCCCAGTGAAACAAAACCCACCACCCCACATTCCTGGTTTCAGTTTGAAGAGCTCCGTGGGCACTCTCAAAGCAGCACGAGTTGCCACATGTGGCAGCTTGTCCCTGGGCGGCATCTTGTTATTCGGGGTAATCCAGCCTGCAACCAGCCCCTTAGGGCCGAGGGCCTACCTGGTACTGCAAATGCTTCTGCCCAGGGAAACAAAACTCAGCACCCCACGTTCCTGGTCTCAGTTTGCAGAGCTCCGTGGGCACTCTCAAAGCAGCGCGAGTTGGCACAGGTGGCAGCTTGTCCCTGGGCGGCATCGTGATATTTGTGGTAATCCAGCAGTCAGCCAGCCCCTTAGGGCCGAGGGCCGACCTAGTACAGAGAAATACTTCTGCCCAGGGAAACAAAATTCACCAACCCACGTTCCTGGTCTCAGTTTGCAGAGCTCCATGGGCACTCTCAAAGCAGCACGAGTTGGCACATGTGGCAGCTTGTCCCTGGGCGGCATCTTGTTATTCGGGGTAATCCAGCCTGCAACCGGCCCCTTAGGGCCGAGGGCCTACCTGGTACTGACAAAGGCTTCTGCCCGGGAAAACAGAACTCAGCACCCCACATTCCTGGTCTCAGTTTGCAGAGCTCTGTGGGCACTCTCATAGCAGCCCGAGTTGGCACAGAGGGCAGCTTGTCCCTGGGCGGCATCTTGATATTCGTGGAAATCCAGCAGGCAACCGGCTTCCTATTGCGAAGGGCCTACCTGGTACTGACAAAGGCTTCTGCCTGGTGAAGCAAAACTCAGCACCCCACATTCCTGGTTTCAGTTTGAAGAGTTCTGTGGGCACTCTCTAAGCAGCCCAAGTTGCCACAGGTGGCAGCTTGTCCCTGGGCAGCATCTTGATTTTCGTGGAAATCCTGCTGCAAGCCTGCTCCTTAGGGCCAAGGGCCCACCTGGTACTGACAAAGGCTTCTGCCCGGGGAAACAAAACTCAGCACCCCACCTTCCTGGTCTCAGTTTGCAGAGCTCCATGGGCACTCTCAAAGCAGCCCGAGTTGGCACAGGTGGCAGCTTGTCCCTGGGCGGCATCTTGATATTCGTGGAAATCCAGCAGGCTGCCATCTCTTAAGGACCAAGGTCCTACCTAGTACTGACAAAGGCTTCTGCCGGGGGAAATATAACTCAGCACCCCACGTTCCTGGTCTCAGTTTGCAGCTCTCCATGGGCACTCTCAACGTAGCCCCAGTTGGCAATGGTGGCAGCTTGTTCCTGGGCAGCATCTTGATATTCGTGGTAATCCAGCCTGCAACCAGCCCCGATGGGCCGAGGACCTACCTGGTACTGATAAAGGCTTCTGCCCGGGAAAACAAAACTCAGCACCCCACGTTCCTGGTCTCAGTTTGCAGAGCTCCGTGGGCACTCTCAAACCAGCCCGAGTTGGCACAGGTGGCAGCTTGTCCCTGGGTGGCACCCTAATTTTTGTGGAAATCCTGCTGCAAGCCTGCTCCTTAGGGCCAAGGGCCCACATGGTACTGACAAAGGCTTATTCCCAGGGAAACAAAACTCAGCACCCCACGTTCCTGGTCTCAGTTTGCAGAGCTCCGTGGGCACTCTCAAAGCAGCACGAGTTGCCACAGGTGGCAGCTTGTCCCTGGGCGGCATCTTGATATTCGGGGTAATCCAGCCTGCAACCGGCCCCTTAGGGCCGAGGGCCTACCTGGTACTGACAAAGGTTTCTGCCTGAGGAAACAAAGCCGAGCACCCCACGTTCCTGGTCTCAGTTTGAAGAGTTCTGTGGGCACTCTCAAAGCAGCCCTAGTTGGCACAGGTGGCAGCTTGTCCCTGGGCGGTATCTTGATATTCGTGGAAATCCAGCAGGCAGACAGCCCCGATGGGCCGAGGGCCTACCTAGTATTGACAAAGGCTTCTGCCCAGCAAAACTAAACCCACCACCCCACGTTCCTGGTCTCAGTTTGCAGAGCTCCGTGGGCACTCTCAAAGCAGTATGAGTTGGCACAGGTGGCAGCTTGTCCCTGGGCGGCATCTTGATATTCGTGGAAATCCAGCTGTCAGCCTGCCCATTAGGGCCGAGGGCCGACCTAGTACAGAGAAAGATTTCTGCCCAGGGAAACGAAATTCACCAACCCACGTTCCTGGTCTCAGTTTTCAGAGCTCCATGGGCACTCTCAAAGCAGCACGAGTTGGCAGAGGTGGCAGCTTGTTCCTGGGCAGCATCTTGATATTCGTGGTAATCCAGCCTGCAACCAGCCCCTTAGGGCCGAGGACCTACCTCGTACTGATAAAGGCTTCTGCCCGGGAAAACAAAACTCAGCACCCCACGTTCCTGGTCTCAGTTTGCAGAGCTGTGTGGGCACTCTCAAAGCAGTACGAGTTGGCACAGGTGGCAGCTTGTCCCTGGGCGGCACCTTGATTTTCGTGGAAATCCTGCTGCAAGCCTGCTCCTTAGGGCCAAGGGCCCACCTGGTACTGACAAAGGCTTATGCCCAGGGACACAAAACTCAGCACCCCACGTTCCTGGTCTCAGTTTGCAGAGCTCCGTGGGCACTCTCAAAGCAGCACGAGTTGGCAGAGGTGGCAGCTTGTTCCTGGGCAGCATCTTGATATTCGGGGTAATCCAGCCTGCAAGCAGCCCCTTAGGGCCGAGGGCCTACCTGGTACTGACAAAGGCTTCTGCCCGGGTAAACAAAACTCAGCACACCACGGTCCTGGTCTCAGTTTGCAGAGCTCCATGGGCACTCTCAAAGCAGCGCGAGTTGCCACAGGTGGCAGCTTGTCCCTGGGCGGCATCTTGATATTTGTGGAAATCCAGCAGTCAGCCAGCCCCTTAGGGCCGTGGGCTGACCTAGTACAGAGAAAGACTTCTGCCCAGGGAAAAAAAATTCACCAACCCACGTTCCTGGTCTCAGTTTGCCGAGCTCCGTGGGCACTCTCAAAGCAGCGCGAGTTGCCATAGGTGGCAGCTTGTCCCTGGGCGGCATCTTGATATTCGTGGAAATGCAGCAGGCAGCCGGCCCCGAAGGGCCGTGGGCCTATCTAGTACTGACAAAGTCTTCTGCCTAGGGAAACAAAACTCAGCACCCCACCTTCCTGGTCACAGTTTGCAGAGCTCTGTGGGCACTCTCAAAGCAGCACGAGTTGCCACAGTTGGCAGCTTGTCTCTGGGCGGCATCTTGATATTCGTGAAAATCAAGCAAGCAGCCTGCCCTAAAGGACCGTGGGCCTACCTGGTACTGCAAATGCTTCTGCCCAGGGAAACAAACTCAGCACCCCACGGTCCTGGTCTCAGTTTGCAGAGCTCTGTGGGCACTCTCAAAGCAGCACGAGTTGCCACAGTTGGCAGCTTGTCCCTGGGCGGCATCTTGATATTCGTGGAAATCCTGGAGGCAGCCTGCCCTAAAGGACTGTGGGCCTACCTGGTATTGCAAATGCTTCTGCCCAGGGAAACAAAACTCAGCACCCCACGTTCCTGGTCTCAGTTTGCAGAGCTCCGTGGGCACTCTCAAAGCATCCCGAGCTGGCACAGGCGGCAGCTAGTCCCTGGGCGGCATCTTGATATTTGAGGAAATCCCGCAGTCAGCCTGCCCCTTAGGGCCGAGGGCCAACCTAGTACAGAGAAAGATTTCTGCCCAGGGAAACAAAATTCACCAACCCACGTTCCTGGTCTCAGTTTGCAGAGCTCCATGGGCACTCTCAAAGCAGCACGAGTTGGCACAGGTGGCAGCTTGTCCCTGGGCGGCATCTTGTTATTCGGGGTAATCCAGCCTGCAACCGGCCCCTTAGGGCCGAGGGCCTACCTGGTACTGACAAAGGCTTCTGCCCGGGAAAACAAAACTCAGCACCCCACATTCCTGGTCTCAGTTTGCAGAGCTCCGTGGGCACTCTCAAAGCAGCCCGAGTTGTCACAGGTGGCAGCTTGTCCCTGGGCGGCATCTTGATATTCGTGGTAATGCAGCAGGCAACCGGCTTCCTAGGGCCAAGGGCCTACCTGGTACTGACAAAGGCTTCTGCCTGAGAAAACAAAGCCGAGCACCCCACGTTCCTGGTTTCAGTTTGAAGAGTTCCATGGGCACTCTCAAAGCAGCACGAGTTGGCAATGGTGGCTGCTTGTCCCTGGGCAGCATCTTGATATTTGTGGAAATCCAGCAGGCTGCCTGCCCTTAAGGAACAAGGGCCGACCTGGTACTGACAAAGGCTTCTGCCCGGGGAAACAAAGCCGAGCAACCCACGTTCCTGTTTTCAGTTTGAAGAGTTCTGTGGGCACTCTCAAAGCAGCCCGAGTTGGCACAGGTGGCAGCTTGTCCCTGGGCAGCATCTTGATTTTCGTGGAAATCCTGCTGCAAGCCTGCTCCTTAGGGCCAAGAGCCCACCTGGTACAGACAGAGGCTTCGGCCCGGCGAAACAAAACCCACCAGCGCACGTTCCTGGTCTCAGTTTGCAGAGCTCCATGGGAACTCTCAAAGCAGTACGAGTTGGCACAGGTGGCAGCTTGTCCCTGGGCGGCATCTTGATATTCGTGGAAATCCAGCAGTCAGCCTGCCCCTTAGGGCCGAGGGCCGACCTAGTACAGGGAAAGACTTCTGCCCAGGGAAACAAAATTCACCAACCCACGTGCCTGGTCTCAGTTTGCAGAGCTCCATGGGCACTCTCAAAGCAGCACGAGTTGGCACAGCTGGCAGCTTGTCCCTGGGCGGCATCTTGTTATTCGGGGTAATCCAGCCTGCAACTGGCCCCTTAGGGCCAAGGGCCTACCTGGTACTGACAAAGGCTTCTGCCCAGTGAAACAAAACCCACCACCCCACATTCCTGGTTTCAGTTTTAAGAGCTCCGTGGGCACTCTCAAAGCAGCGCGAGTTGCCACAGGTGGCAGCTTGTCCCTGGGCGGCATCTTGTTATTCGGGGTAATCCAGCCTGCAACCAGCCCCTTAGGGCCGTGGGCCTACCTGGTACTGCAAATGCTTCTGCCCAGGGAAACAAAACTCAGCACCCCACATTCCTGGTCTCAGTTTGCAGAGCTCCGTGGGCACTCTCACAGCAGCGCGAGTTGCCACAGGTGGCAGCTTGTCCCTGGCGGCATCGTGATATTTGTGGTAATCCAGCAGTCAGCCAGCCCCTTAGGGCCGAGGGCCGACCTAGTACAGAGAAATACTTCTGCCCAGGGAAACAAAATTCACCAACCCACGTTCCTGGTCTCAGTTTGCAGAGCTCCATGGGCACTCTCAAAGCAGCACGAGTTGGCACAGGTGGCAGCTTGTCCCTGGGCGGCATCTTGTTATTCGGGGTAATCCAGCAGGCAACCGGCCCCTTAGGGCCGAGGGCCTACCTGGTACTGACAAAGGCTTCTGCCCGGGAAAACAGAACTCAGCACCCCACATTCCTGGTCTCAGTTTGCAGAGCTCCGTGGGCACTCTCATAGCAGCCCGAGTTGGCACAGAGGGCAGCTTGTCCCTGGGCGGCATCTTGATATTCGTGGAAATCCAGCAGGCAACCGGCTTCCTATTGCCAAGGGCCTACCTGGTACTGACAAAGGCTTCTGCCTGGTGAAGCAAAACTCAGCACCCCACATTCCTGGTCTCAGTTTGAAGAGTTCTGTGGGCACTCTCTAAGCAGCCCAAGTTGGCACAGGTGGCAGCTTGTCCCTGGGCGGCATCTTGATTTTCGTGAAAATCCCGCAGTCAGCCTGCTCCTTAGGGCCAAGGGCCCACCTGGTACTGACAGGGGCTTCTGCCCAGGGAAACAAAATTCACCAACCCACGTTCCTGGTCTCAGTTTTCAGAGCTCCATGGGCACTCTCAAAGCAGCCCGAGTTGGCACAGAGGGCAGCTTGTCCCTGGGCGGCATCTTGATATTCGTGGAAATCCAGCAGGCAGCCTGGCCTTAAGGAACAAGGGCCTACCTGGTACTGACAAAGGCTTATGCCCAGGGAAACAAAACTCAGCACCCCACGTTCCTGGTCTCAGTTTGCAGAGCTCCGTGGGCACTCTCAAAGCAGCATGAGTTGCCACAGGTGGCAGCTTGTCCCTGGGCGGCATCTTGATATTTGTGGAAATCCAGGAGGCTGCCTGCCCTAAAGGACCAAGGGCCTACCTAGTACTGACAAAGGCTTCTGCCGGGGGAAACAAAACTCAGCACCCCACGGTCCTGGTCTCAAGTTTGTAGAGCTCCGTGGGCACTCTCAAAGCAGCGCGAGTTGGCACAGGTGGCAGCTTGTCCCTGGGCGGCATCTTGATATTCGTGGAAATCCAGCAAGCAGCCGGCCCTAAAGGACCAAGGGACTACCTGGTACTGCAAATGCTTCTGCCTGGGGAAACAAAACTCAGCACCCCACGTTCCTGGTCTCAGTTTGCAGAGCTCCGTGGGCACTCTCAAAGCAGCGCGAGTTGCCACAGGTGGCAGCTTGTCCCTGGGCGGCATCTTGATATTTGTGGAAATCCAGCAGTCAGCCAGCCCCTTAGGGCCGAGGGCCGACCTAGTACAGAGAAATACTTCTGCCCAGGGAAACAAAATTCACCAACCCACGTTCCTGGTCTCAGTTTGCAGAGCTCTGTGGGCACTCTCAAAGCAGCACGAGTTGGCACAGAGGGCAGCTTGTCCCTGGGCGGCATCTTGTTATTCGGGGTAATCCAGCCTGCAACCGGCCCCTTAGGGCCGAGGGCCTACCTGGTACTGACAAAGGCTTCTGCCCGGGAAAACAAAACTCAGCACCCCACATTCCTGGTCTCAGTTTGCAGAGCTCCATGGGCACTCTCAAAGCATCCCGAGTTGGCACAGAGGGCAGCTTGTCCCTGGGCGGCATCTTGATATTCGTGGAAATCCAGCAGGCAACCGGCTTCCTAGGGCCAAGGGCCTACCTGGTACTGACAAAGGCTTCTGCCTGGGGAAACAAAACCCACCACCCCACATTCCTGGTTTCAGTTTGCAGAGCTCTGTGGGCACTCTCTAAGCAGCCTGAGTTGGCACAGGTGGCAGCTTGTCCCTGGGCAGCATCTTGATTTTAGTGGAAATCCAGCAGGCAGCCGGCCCCGAAGGGCCGAGGGCCTACCTAGTACTGACAAAGGCTTCTGCCCGGGGAAACAAAACTCAGCACCCCACGTTCCTGGTCTCAGTTTGCAGAGCTCTGTGGGCACTCTCAAAGCAGCACGAGTTGCCACAGGTGGCAGCTTGTCCCTGGGCGGCATCTTGATATTTGTGGAAATCCAGGAGGCTGCCTGCCCTAAAGGACCGTGGCCCTACCTAGTACTGACAAAGGCTTCTGCCCAGGGAAACAAAATTCACCAACCCACGTTCCTGGTCTCAGTTTGCAGAGCTCCGTGGGCACTCTCAAAGCAGCACGAGTTGCCACAGGTGGCAGCTTGTCCCTGGGCGGCATCTTGTTATTCGGGGTTATCCAGCCTGCAACCGGCCCCTTAGGGCCGAGGGCCTACCTGGTACTGACAAAGGCTTCTGCCCGGGAAAACAAAACTCAGCACCCCACATTCCTGGTCTCAGTTTGCAGAGCTCCGTGGGCACTCTCAAAGCAGCCCGAGTTGGCACAGGTGGCAGCTTGTCCCTGGGCGGCATCTTGATATTCGTGGAAATCCAGCAGGCTGCCTGCCCTTAAGGGCCAAGGGCCTACCTAGTACTGACAAAGGCTTCTGCCGGGGGAAACAAAACCCAGCACCCCACGTTCCTGGTCTCAGTTTGCAGAGCTCTGTGGGCACTCTCAAAGCAGCACGAGTTGCCACAGGTAGCAGCTTGTCCCTGGGCGGCATCTTGATATTCGTGGAAATCCAGGAGGCTGCCTGCCCTAAACGATCGTGGGCCTACCTGGTACTGCAAATCCTTCTGCCCAGGGAAACAAAACTCAGCACCCCACGTTCCTGGACTCAGTTTGCAGAGCTCCGTGGGCACTCTCAAAGCAGCACGAGTTGCCACAGGTGGCAGCTTGTCCCTGGGCGGCATCTTGATATTCGTGGAAATCCAGCAGTCAGCTTGCCCCTTAGGTCCGAGGGCCTCCCTGGTACTGACAGAGGCTTCGGCCCGGTGAAACAAAACCCACCACCCCACGTTCCTGGTCTCAGTTTGCAGAGCTCAATGGGAACTCTCAAAGCAGTACGAGTTGGCACAGGTGGCAGCTTTTCCCTGGGCGGCAGCTTGATATTCGTGGGAATTCTGCAGGCTGCCTGCCCTTAAGGACCAAGGGCCTACCTAGTACTGACAACGGCTTCTGCCGGGGGAAACATAACTCAGCACACCACAGTCCTGGTCTCAAGTTTGTAGAGCTCCGTGGGCACTCTCAAAGCAGCGCGAGTTGGCACAGGTGGCAGCTTGTCCCTGGGCAGCATCTTGATATTCGTGGAAATCCAGCAGGCAGCCGGCCCCGAAGGGCCGAGGGCCTACCTAGTACTGACAAAGTCTTCTGCCCAGGGAAACAAAACTCAGCACCCCACGTTCCTGGTCTCAGTTTGCAGAGCTCTGTGGGCACTCTCAAAGCAGCACGAGTTGGCACAGGTGGCAGCTTGTCCC
>NW_024037439.1:0-33810 GCF_015832195.1 Motacilla alba alba
ACCCTCAAAGCAGCGCGAGTTGGCACAAGTGGCAGCTTGTCCCTGGGCAGCATCTTGATATTCGTGGAAATTGAGCCGCCAGCCTGCCCCTGATGAACAAGGGCCAACGGCCTACCTGGTACTGACAAAGGCTTCTGCCCAGGGAAACAAAACCCACCACCCCACGTTCCACATCTCAGTTTGCAGAGCTCCATGGGCACTCTCAAAGCAGCCCGAGTTGGCACAGGTGGCAGTTTGTCCCTGGGCGGCATCTTGATATTCGTGGAAATCCTGCAGGCAGCCGGCCCCCAAGGGCCAAGGACCTACCTGGTACTGAGAGAGGCTTCTGCCCGGGAATACAAAACCCACACCCCTACGTTCCTGGTCTCAGTTTGCAGAGCTCCGTGGGCACCCTCAAAGCAGTGCGAGTTGGCACAAGTTGCAGCTTGTCCCTGGGCAGCATCTTGATATTCGTGGAAATCCAGCGGGCAGACTGCCCCTGAGGAACAAGGGCCCTCCTGGTACTGACAAAGGCTTCTGCCCAGGAAACAAAACCCACTACCCCACGTTTCTGGTCTCAGTTTGCAGAGCTCCATGGGCACTCTCAAAGCAGCGTGAGTTGGCAAAGGAGGCAGCTTGTCCCTGGGCGGCATCTAGATATTCGTGGAAATCCTGCAGGCAGCCGGCCCCCAAGGGCCAAGGGCCGACCTGGTACTGACAAAGGCTTCTGCCCTGGGAAACAAAACCCACGACCCCACGTTTCTGGTCTCAGTTTGCAGAGCTCCGTGGGCACCCTCAAAGCAGTGCGAGTTGGCACAAGTGGCAGCTTGTCCCTGGGCAGCATCTTGATATTCGTGGAAATCCTGCAGGCTGCCAGCCCTTAAAGACCAAGGGCCTACCTGGCACTGCAAATGTTTCTGCCCAGAGAAACAAAACTCAGCACCTCACGTTAATGGTCCCAGTTTGCAGAGCTCCATGGGAACTCTCAAAGCAGCCCGAGTTGGCACAGGTGGCAGCTTGTCCCTGGGCAGCATCTTGATATTCATGGAAATCTTGCTGCCAGCCTGCCCCTAAGGAACAAGGGCCTACCTGGTACTGACAAAGGCTTCTGCCCGGGAAAACAAAACACACAACCCTACGTTCCTGGTCTCAGTTTGCAGAGCTCCGTGGGCACCCTCATAGCAGCGCGAGTTGGCCCAAGTGGCAGCTGGTCCCTGGGCAGCATCTTGATATTCGTGGAAATCCAGAAGGCAGCCGGCCCTGAATTACGAGAGCCTACCTGGTACTGCAAATGCTTCTGCCCGGGGAAACAAAACTCACCAAGGCAAGTTCCTGGTCTCACTTTACAGAGCTCCGTGGGCACCCTCAAAGCAGCGCGAGTTAGCACAAGTGGCAGCTTGTCCCTGGGCAGCATCTTGATATTTGTGGAAATCCAGGAGGCAGCCGGCCCTGAATTACGAGAGCCTACGTGGTACTGCAAATGCTTCTGCCCGGGGAAACAAAACTCACCAAGGCAAGTTCCTGGTCTCACTTTGCAGAGCTCCATGGGCACTCTCAAAGCAGCCCGAGTTGGCACAGGTGGCAGCTTGTCCCTGGGCAGCATCTTGATATGGGTGGAAATCCAGCAGGCAGACTGCCTCTAAGGGCTGAGGGCCTACTTGGTACTGACAAAGGCTTCTGCCCTGGAAAACAAAATCCATAACCCCACATACTTTCTCTCAGTTTGAAGAGCTCTGTGGGCACTCTCAAAGCAGCCCGAGATGGCACAGGTGGCAGCTTGTCCCTGGGCAGCATCTTGATATTCGTGGAAATCTAGCAGGCAGCTGGCCCCAAAGGGCCAACGGCCTACCTGGTACTGACAAAGGCTTCTGCCCGGGAAAACAAAACTCAGAACACCACGTTTCTGGTCTCAGTTTGCAGAGCACCATGGGCACTCTCAAAGCAGCGCTAGTTGGCACAGGTGGCAGCTTGTCCCTGGGCAGCATCTTGATATTCGTGGAAATCCAGCAGGCTGCCTGCCCTTAAGGACCGAGGGCCTACCTGGCACTTCAAATGCTTCTGCCCGGAGAAACAAAACTCAGCACCCCAGGTTCATGGTCTCAGTTTGCAGAGCTCCATGGGCACTCTCAAAGCAGCCCGAGTTGGCACAGGTGGCAGCTTGTCCCTGGGCGGCATCTTGATATTCGTGGAAATCTTGCTGCCAGGCTGCCCCTAAGGAACAAGGGCCTACCTGGTACTGACAAAGGCTTCTGCCCGGGAAAACAAAACCCAGAACCCTACGTTCCTGGTCTCAGTTTGCAGAGCTCCGTGGGCACCCTCAAAGCAGCCCGAGTTGGCACAGGTGGCAGCTTGTCCTTTGGCAGCATCTTGATATTCGTGGAAATCCTGCAGGCTGCCAGCCCTTAAAGACCAAGGGCCTACCTGGCACTGAAAATGTTTCTGCCCAGAGAAACAAAACTCAGCAACCCAGGTTCATGGTCTCAGTTTGCAGAGCTCCATGGGCACTCTCAAAGCAGCCCGAGTTGGCACAGGTGGCAGCTTGTCCCTGGGCAGCATCTTGATATTCGTGGAAATCTTGCTGCCAGCCTGCCCCTAAGGACCAAGGGCCTACCTGGTACTGAGAGAGGCTTCTGCCCGGGAAAACAAAACCCACAACCCTACGTTCCTGGTCTCAGTTTGCAGAGCTCCGTGGGCACCCTCAAAGCAGCGTGAGATGGCACAAGTGGAAGCTTGTCCCTGGGCAGCATCTTGATATTCGTGGAAATCCAGGAGGCAGCCGGCCCTGAATTACGAGAGCCTACCTGGTACTGCAAATGCTTCTGCCCGGGGAAACAAAACTCACCAAGGCAAGTTCCTGGTCAAACTTTGCAGAGCTCCATGGGCACTCTCAAAGCAGCCCGAGTTGGCACAGGTGGCAGCTTGTCCCTGGGTGGCATCTTGATATTCGTGGAAATCCAGGAGGCAGCCGGCCCTGAATTACGAGAGCCTACCTGGTCCTGCAAATGCTTCTGCCCGGGGAAACAAAACTCACCAAGGCAAGTTCCTGGTCTAACTTTGCAGAGCTCCATGGGCACTCTCAAAGCAGCCCGAGTTGGCACAGGTGGCAGCTTGTCCCTGGGCGGCATCTTGATATTCGTGGAAATCCTGCAGGCAGTTGGCCCCAAAGGGCCAACGGCCTACCTGGTACTGACAAAGGCTTCTGTCCGGGAAAACAAAACTCAGAACACCACGTTTCTGGTCTCAGTTGGCAGAGCGCCATGGGCACTCTCAAAGCAGCGCGAGTTGGCACAGGTGGCAGCTTGTCCCTGGGCAGCATCTTGATATTCGTGGAAATCCAGCGGGCTGCCAGCCCTTAAAGACCAAGGGCCTACCTGGCACTGCAAATGTTTCTGCCCAGAGAAACAAAACTCAGCACCTCACGTTAATGGTCCCAGTTTGCAGAGCTCCATGGGAACTCTCAAAGCAGCGCGTGTTGGCACAAGTGGCAGCTTGTCCCTGGGCAGCATCTTGATATTCGTGGAAATCTTGCTGCCAGGCTGCCCCTAAGGAACAAGGGCCTACCTGGTACTGAGAGAGGCTTCTGCCCGGGAAAACAAAACCCACAACCCTACGTTCCCTGTCTCAGTTTGCAGAGCTCCGTGGGCACCCTCAAAGCACCGCGAGTTGGCACAAGTGTTAGCTGGTCCCTGGGCAGCATCTTGATATTCATGGAAATCCAGCAGGCTGCCTGCCCTTAAAGACCAAGGGCCTACCTGGCACTGCAAATGTTTCTGCCCTAGCAAACAAAACTCAGCACCTCACGTTTATGGTCCCAGTTTGCAGAGCTCCATGGGAACTCTCAAAGCAGCCCGAGTTGGCACAGGTGGCAGCTTGTCCCTGGGCAGCATCTTGATATTCGTGGAAATCTTGCTGCCAGCCTGCCCCTAAGGAACAAGGGCCTACCTGGTACTGAGAGAGGCTTCTGCCCGGGAAAACAAAACACACAACCCTACGTTCCTGGTCTCAGTTTGCAGAGCTCCGTGGGCACCCCTCAAAGCAGCGTGAGATGGCACAAGTGGAAGCTGTCCCTGGGCAGCATCTTGATATTCGTGGAAATCCAGGAGGCAGCCGGCCCTGAATTACGAGAGCCTACCTGGTACTGCAAATGCTTCTGCCCGGGGAAACAAAACTCACCAAGGCAAGTTCCTGGTCAAACTTTGCAGAGCTCCATGGGCACTCTCAAAGCAGCCCGAGTTGGCACAGGTGGCAGCTTGTCCCTGGGTGGCATCTTGATATTCGTGGAAATCCAGGAGGCAGCCGGCCCCTGAATTACGAGAGCCTACCTGGTCCTGCAAATGCTTCTGCCCGGGGAAACAAAACTCACCAAGGGCAAGTTCCTGGTCTAACTTTGCAGAGCTCCATGGGCACTCTCAAAGCAGCCCGAGTTGGCACAGGTGGCAGCGTGGGCACCCTCATAGCAGCGCGAGTTGGCCCAAGTGGCAGCTGGTCCCTGGGCAGCATCTTGATATTCGTGGAAATCCAGAAGGCAGCCGGCCCTGAATTACGAGAGCCTACCTGGTACTGCGAATGCTTCTGCCCGAGGAAACAAAACTCACCAAGGCAAGTTCCTGGTCTCACTTTGCAGAGCTCCGTGGGCACCCTCAAAGCAGCGCGAGTTAGCACAAGTGGCAGCTTGTCCCTGGGCAGCATCTTGATATTCGTGGAAATCCAGGAGGCAGCCGGCCCTGAATTACGAGAGCCTACCTGGTACTGCAAATGCTTCTGCCCGGGGAAACAAAACTCACCAAGGCAAGTTCCTGGTCTCACTTTGCAGAGCTCCATGGGCACTCTCAAAGCAGCCCGAGTTGGCACAGGTGGCAGCTTGTCCCTGGGCAGCATCTTGATATGCGTGGAAATCCAGCAGGCAGACTGCCTCTAAGGGCTGAGGGCCTACTTGGTACTGACAAAGGCTTCTGCCCTGGAAAACAAAATCCATAACCCCACATACTTTCTCTCAGTTTGAAGAGCTCTGTGGGCACTCTCAAAGCAGCCCGAGTTGGCACAGGTGGCAGCTTGTCCCTGGGCAGCATCTTGATATTCGTGGAAATCTAGCAGGCAGCTGGCCCCAAAGGGCCAACGGCCTACCTGACACTGACAAAGGCTTCTGCCCGGGAAAACAAAACTCAGAACACCACGTTTCTGGTCTCAGTTTGCAGAGCACCATGGGCACTCTCAAAGCAGCCCAAGTTGGCACAGGTGGCAGCTTGTCCCTGGGCAGCATCTTGATATTCGTGGAAATCCAGCAGGCTGCCTGCCCTTAAGGACCGAGGGCCTACCTGGCACTTCAAATGCTTCTGCCCGGAGAAACAAAACTCAGCAACCCAGGTTCATGGTCTCAGTTTGCAGAGCTCCATGGGCACTCTCAAAGCAGCGCGAGTTGGCACAGGTGGCAGCTTGTCCCTGGGCGGCATCTTGATATTCGTGGAAATCTTGCTGCCTGGCTGCCCCTAAGGAACAAGGGCCTACCTGGTACTGACAAAGGCTTCTGCCCGGGAAAACAAAACCCAGAACCCTACGTTCCTGGTCTCAGTTTGCAGAGCTCCGTGGGCACCCTCAAAGCAGCCCGAGTTGGCACAGGTGGCAGCTTGTCCTTTGGCAGCATCTTGATATTCGTGGAAATCCTGCAGGCTGCCAGCCCTTAAAGACCAAGGGCCTACCTGGCACTGAAAATGTTTCTGCCCAGAGAAACAAAACTCAGCAACCCAGGTTCATGGTCTCAGTTTGCAGAGCTCCATGGGCACTCTCAAAGCAGCCCGAGTTGGCACAGGTGGCAGCTTGTCCCTGGGCAGCATCTTGATATTCGTGGAAATCTTGCTGCCAGCCTGCCCCTAAGGACCAAGGGCCTACCTGGTACTGAGAGAGGCTTCTGCCCGGGAAAACAAAACCCACAACCCTACGTTCCTGGTCTCAGTTTGCAGAGCTCCGTGGGCACCCTCAAAGCAGCGTGAGATGGCACAAGTGGAAGCTTGTCCCTGGGCAGCATCTTGATATTCGTGGAAATCCAGGAGGCAGCCGGCCCTGAATTACGAGAGCCTACCTGGTACTGCAAATGCTTCTGCCCGGGGAAACAAAACTCACCAAGGCAAGTTCCTGGTCAAACTTTGCAGAGCTCCATGGGCACTCTCAAAGCAGCCCGAGTTGGCACAGGTGGCAGCTTGTCCCTGGGTGGCATCTTGATATTCGTGGAAATCCTGCAGGCAGCCGGCCCTGAATTACGAGAGCCTACCTGGTCCTGCAAATGCTTCTGCCCGGGGAAACAAAACTCACCAAGGCAAGTTCCTGGTCTAACTTTGCAGAGCTCTGTGGGCACTCTCAAAGCAGCCCGAGTTGGCACAGGTGGCAGCTTGTCCCTGGGCGGCATCTTGATATTCGTGGAAATCCTGCAGGCAGTTGGCCCCAAAGGGCCAACGGCCTACCTGGTACTGACAAAGGCTTCTGTCCCGGAAAACAAAACTCAGAACACCACGTTTCTGGTCTCAGTTGGCAGAGCGCCATGGGCACTCTCAAAGCAGCGCGAGTTGGCACAGGTGGCAGCTTGTCCCTGGGCAGCATCTTGATATTCGTGGAAATCCAGCGGGCTGCCAGCCCTTAAAGACCAAGGGCCTACCTGGCACTGCAAATGTTTCTGCCCAGAGAAACAAAACTCAGCACCTCACGTTAATGGTCCCAGTTTGCAGAGCTCCATGGGAACTCTCAAAGCAGCGCGTGTTGGCACAAGTGGCAGCTTGTCCCTGGGCAGCATCTTGATATTCGTGGAAATCTTGCTGCCAGCCTGCCCCTAAGGAACAAGGGCCTACCTGGTACTGAGAGAGGCTTCTGCCCGGGAAAACAAAACCCACAACCCTACGTTCCCTGTCTCAGTTTGCAGAGCTCCGTGGGCACCCTCAAAGCAGCGCGAGTTGGCACAAGTGGCAGCTTGTCCCTGGGCAGCATCTTGATATTCGTGGAAATCCAGCGGGCAGCCTGCCCCTGAGGAACAAGGGCCTACCTGGCACTGACAAAGGCTTCTGCCCGGGAAAACAAAACCCATAACCCCACGTTCCACATCTCAGTTTGCAGAGCTCCGTGGGCACCCTCAAAGCAGCCCGAGTTGGCACAGGTGGCAGCTTGTCCCTGGGCAGCATCTTGATATTCGTGGAAATCCTGCAGGCAGCCGGCCCCCAAGGGCCAAGGGCTGACCTGGTACTGACAGAGGCTTCTGCCAGGGGAAACAAAACCCAGCACCCCACATTTCTGGTCTCAGTTTGCAGAGCTCCGAGGGCACCCTCAAAGCAGCCCGAGTTGGCACAGGTGGCAGCTTGTCCCTGGGCAGCATCTTGATATTCATGGAAATCCAGCAGGCTGCCTGCCCTTAAAGACCAAGGGCCTACCTGGCACTGCAAATGTTTCTGCCCTAGCAAACAAAACTCAGCACCTCACGTTTATGGTCCCAGTTTGCAGAGCTCCATGGGAACTCTCAAAGCAGCCCGAGTTGGCACAGGTGGCAGCTTGTCCCTGGGCAGCATCTTGATATTCGTGGAAATCTTGCTGCCAGCCTGCCCCTAAGGAACAAGGGCCTACCTGGTACTGAGAGAGGCTTCTGCCCGGGAAAACAAAACCCACAATCCTACGTTCCTGGTCTCAGTTTGCAGAGCTCCGTGGGCACCCTCAAAGCACCGCGAGTTGGCACAAGTGTTAGCTGGTCCCTGGGCAGCATCTTGATATTCGTGGAAATCCAGGAGGCAGCCGGTCCTGAATTACGAGAGCCTACCTGGTACAGACAAAGGCTTCTGCCCGGGAAAACAAAACTCACCAAGGCAAGTTCCTGGTCTCACTTCGCAGAGCTCCATGGGCACTCTCAAAGCAGCCCGAGTTGGCAAAGGTGGCAGCTTGTCCCTGGGCAGCATCTTGATATTCGTGGAAATCTTGCCGCCAGCCTGCCCCTAGGTGTGGAGGGCCTACCTGGTACTGACAAAGGCTTCTGTCCGGGAAAACAAAACCCACAGTCCTACGTTCCTGGTCTCACTTTGCAGAGCTCCGTGGGCACCCTCAAAGCACTGCGAGTTGGCACAAGTTGCTGTTTGTCCCTGGGCAGCATCTTGATATTCGTGGAAATTGAGCCGGCAGCCTGCCCCTGAGGAACAAGGGCCCTCCTGGTACTGACAAAGGCTTCTGCCCAGGGAAACAAAACCCAGCACCCCACGTTTCTGGTCTCAGTTTGCAGAGCACCATGGGCACTCTCAAAGCAGCCCGAGTTGGCACAGGTGGCAGCTTGTCCCTGGGCAGCATCTTGATATTCGTGGAAATCCTGCAGGCAGCCGGCCCCCAAGGGCCAAGGGCCTACCTGGTACTGACAAAGGCTTCTGCTCTGGAAAAGAAAACCCACAAACCCACGTTCCTGGTCTCAGCTTGAAGAACTCCGTGGGCACTCTCAAAGCAGCCCGAGTTGGCACAGGTGGCAGAATATCCCTGGGCAGCATCTTGATATTCAGGGAAATCTTGCTGTCAGGCTGTCCCTAAGGAACAAGGGCCTACTTGGTACTGACAAAGGCTTCTGCCCTGGAAAACAAAACCCAGCACCCCACGTTTCTGGTCTCAGTTTGCAGAGCACCATGGGCACTCTCAAAGCAGCGCGAGTTGGCACAGGTGGCAGCTTGTCCCTGGGCAGCATCTTGATATTCGTGGAAATCCAGGAGGCAGTCGGCCCTGAAGTTCCGACAGCCTGCCTGGTACTTCAATTGCTTCTGCCCGGGGAAACAAAACTCACCAAGGCAAGTTCCTGGTCTAACTTTGCAGAGCTCCATGGGCACTCTCAAAGCAGCCCGAGTAGGTACAGGTGGCAGCTTGTCCCTGGGTGGCATCTTGATATGCGTGGAAATCCAGCAGGGAGACTGCATCTAAGGGCTGAGGGCCTACTTGGTACTGACAAAGTCTTCTGCCCGGGAAAACAAAACCCAGAACCCCACATACTTTCTCTCAGTTTGAAGAGCTCCGTGGGCACCCTCAAAGCAGCCCGAGTTGGCACAAGTGGCAGCTTGTCCCTGGGCAGCATCTTGATATTCGTGGAAATCCTGCAGGCAGCTGGCCCCCAAGGGCCAAGGCCTGACCTGGTACTGACAAAGGCTTCTGCCCGGGAAAACAAAACCCATAACCCCACGTTTCTGGTCTCAGTTTGCAGAGCACCATGGGCACCCTCAAAGCAGCCCGAGTTAGCACAGGTGGCAGCTTGTCCCTGGGCAGCATCTTGATATTCGTGGAATTCCAGCAGGCTGCCAGCCCTTAAGGACCGAGGGCCTACCTGGGACTGACAAAGGCTTCTGCCCGGAGAAACAAAACTCAGCACCCCAGGTTCATGGTCTCAGTTTGCAGAGCTCCATGGGCACTCTCAAAGCAGCCCGAGTTGGCACAGGTGGCAGCTTGTCCCTGGGCAGCATCTTGATATTCGTGGAAATCTTGCTGCCAGCCTGCCCCTAAGGAACAAGGGCCTACCTGGTACTGACAAAGGCTTCTGCCCGGGAAAACAAAACCCACAACCCTACGTTCCTGGTCTCAGTTTTCAGAGCTCCGTGGGCACCCCCAAAGCAGCGCGAGTTGGCACAAGTGGCAGCTTGTCCCTGGGCAGCATCTTGATATTCGTGGAAATTCAGCCGGCAGCCTGCCCCTGAGGAACAAGGGCCCTCCTCGTACTGACAAAGGCTTCTGCCCGGGAAAACAAAACCCATAACCCCACGTTCCACATCTCAGTTTGCAGAGCTCCGTGGGCACCCTCAAAGCAGCCCGAGTTGGCACAGGTGGCAGCTTGTCCCTGGGCAGCATCTTGATATTTGTGGAAATCCTGCAGGCATCCGGCCCCCAAGGGCCAAGGGCCGACCTGGTACTGACAAAGCCTTCTGCCCAGGAAACAAAACCCACTACCCCACGTTTCTGGTCTCAGTTTGCAGAGCTCCATGGGCACTCTCAAAGCAGCCCGAGTTGGCACAGGTGGCAGCTTGTCCCTGGGCGGCATCTAGATATTCGTGGAAATCCTGCAGGCAGCCGGCCCCCAAGGGCCAAGGGCCGACCTGGTACTGACAAAGGCTTCTGCCCTGGGAAACAAAACCCACGACCCCACATTTCTGGTCTCAGTTTGCAGAGCTCCGTGGGCACCCTCAAAGCAGTGCGAGTTGGCACAAGTGGCAGCTTGTCCCTGGGCAGCATCTTGATATTCGTGGAAATCCTGCAGGCTGCCAGCCCTTAAAGACCAAGGGCCTACCTGGCACTGCAAATGTTTCTGCCCAGAGAAACAAAACTCAGCACCTCACGTTAATGGTCCCAGTTTGCAGAGCTCCATGGGAACTCTCAAAGCAGCCCGAGTTGGCACAGGTGGCAGCTTGTCCCTGGGCAGCATCTTGATATTCATGGAAATCTTGCTGCCAGCCTGCCCCTAAGGAACAAGGGCCTACCTGGTACTGACAAAGGCTTCTGCCCGGGAAAACAAAACACACAACCCTACGTTCCTGGTCTCAGTTTGCAGAGCTCCGTGGGCACCCTCATAGCAGCGCGAGTTGGCCCAAGTGGCAGCTGGTCCCTGGGCAGCATCTTGATATTCGTGGAAATCCAGAAGGCAGCCGGCCCTGAATTACGAGAGCCTACCTGGTACTGCAAATGCTTCTGCCCGGGGAAACAAAACTCACCAAGGCAAGTTCCTGGTCTCACTTTACAGAGCTCCGTGGGCACCCTCAAAGCAGCGCGAGTTAGCACAAGTGGCAGCTTGTCCCTGGGCAGCATCTTGATATTTGTGGAAATCCAGGAGGCAGCCGGCCCTGAATTACGAGAGCCTACGTGGTACTGCAAATGCTTCTGCCCGGGGAAACAAAACTCACCAAGGCAAGTTCCTGGTCTCACTTTGCAGAGCTCCATGGGCACTCTCAAAGCAGCCCGAGTTGGCACAGGTGGCAGCTTGTCCCTGGGCAGCATCTTGATATGGGTGGAAATCCAGCAGGCAGACTGCCTCTAAGGGCTGAGGGCCTACTTGGTACTGACAAAGGCTTCTGCCCTGGAAAACAAAATCCATAACCCCACATACTTTCTCTCAGTTTGAAGAGCTCTGTGGGCACTCTCAAAGCAGCCCGAGATGGCACAGGTGGCAGCTTGTCCCTGGGCAGCATCTTGATATTCGTGGAAATCTAGCAGGCAGCTGGCCCCAAAGGGCCAACGGCCTACCTGGTACTGACAAAGGCTTCTGCCCGGGAAAACAAAACTCAGAACACCACGTTTCTGGTCTCAGTTTGCAGAGCACCATGGGCACTCTCAAAGCAGCGCTAGTTGGCACAGGTGGCAGCTTGTCCCTGGGCAGCATCTTGATATTCGTGGAAATCCAGCAGGCTGCCTGCCCTTAAGGACCGAGGGCCTACCTGGCACTTCAAATGCTTCTGCCCGGAGAAACAAAACTCAGCAACCCAGGTTCATGGTCTCAGTTTGCAGAGCTCCATGGGCACTCTCAAAGCAGCCCGAGTTGGCACAGGTGGCAGCTTGTCCCTGGGCGGCATCTTGATATTCGTGGAAATCTTGCTGCCAGGCTGCCCCTAAGGAACAAGGGCCTACCTGGTACTGACAAAGGCTTCTGCCCGGGAAAACAAAACCCAGAACCCTACGTTCCTGGTCTCAGTTTGCAGAGCTCCGTGGGCACCCTCAAAGCAGCCCGAGTTGGCACAGGTGGCAGCTTGTCCTTTGGCAGCATCTTGATATTCGTGGAAATCCTGCAGGCTGCCAGCCCTTAAAGACCAAGGGCCTACCTGGCACTGAAAATGTTTCTGCCCAGAGAAACAAAACTCAGCAACCCAGGTTCATGGTCTCAGTTTGCAGAGCTCCATGGGCACTCTCAAAGCAGCCCGAGTTGGCACAGGTGGCAGCTTGTCCCTGGGCAGCATCTTGATATTCGTGGAAATCTTGCTGCCAGCCTGCCCCTAAGGACCAAGGGCCTACCTGGTACTGAGAGAGGCTTCTGCCCGGGAAAACAAAACCCACAACCCTACGTTCCTGGTCTCAGTTTGCAGAGCTCCGTGGGCACCCTCAAAGCAGCGCGAGATGGCACATGTGGAAGCTTGTCCCTGGGCAGCATCTTGATATTCGTGGAAATCCAGGAGGCAGCCGGCCCTGAATTACGAGAGCCTACCTGGTACTGCAAATGCTTCTGCCCGGGGAAACAAAACTCACCAAGGCAAGTTCCTGGTCAAACTTTGCAGAGCTCCATGGGCACTCTCAAAGCAGCCCGAGTTGGCACAGGTGGCAGCTTGTCCCTGGGTGGCATCTTGATATTCGTGGAAATCCAGGAGGCAGCCGGCCCTGAATTACGAGAGCCTACCTGGTCCTGCAAATGCTTCTGCCCGGGGAAACAAAACTCACCAAGGCAAGTTCCTGGTCTAACTTTGCAGAGCTCTGTGGGCACTCTCAAAGCAGCCCGAGTTGGCACAGGTGGCAGCTTGTCCCTGGGCGGCATCTTGATATTCGTGGAAATCCTGCAGGCAGTTGGCCCCAAAGGGCCAACGGCCTACCTGGTACTGACAAAGGCTTCTGTCCGGGAAAACAAAACTCAGAACACCACGTTTCTGGTCTCAGTTGGCAGAGCGCCATGGGCACTCTCAAAGCAGCGCGAGTTGGCACAGGTGGCAGCTTGTCCCTGGGCAGCATCTTGATATTCGTGGAAATCCAGCGGGCTGCCAGCCCTTGAAGACCAAGGGCCTACCTGGCACTGCAAATGTTTCTGCCCAGAGAAACAAAACTCAGCACCTCACGTTAATGGTCCCAGTTTGCAGAGCTCCATGGGAACTCTCAAAGCAGCGCGTGTTGGCACAAGTGGCAGCTTGTCCCTGGGCAGCATCTTGATATTCGTGGAAATCTTGCTGCCAGGCTGCCCCTAAGGAACAAGGGCCTACCTGGTACTGAGAGAGGCTTCTGCCCGGGAAAACAAAACCCACAACCCTACGTTCCCTGTCTCAGTTTGCAGAGCTCCGTGGGCACTCTCAAAGCAGCGCGAGTTGGCACAAGTGGCAGCTTGTCCCTGGGCAGCATCTTGATATTCGTGGAAATCCAGCGGGCAGCCTGCCCCTGAGGAACAAGGGCCTACCTGGCACTGACAAAGGCTTCTGCCCGGGAAAACAAAACCCATAACCCCACGTTCCACATCTCAGTTTGCAGAGCTCCGTGGGCACCCTCAAAGCAGCCCGAGTTGGCACAGGTGGCAGCTTGTCCCTGGGCAGCATCTTGATATTCGTGGAAATCCTGCAGGCAGCCGGCCCCCAAGGGCCAAGGGCTGACCTGGTACTGACAGAGGCTTCTGCCAGGGGAAACAAAACCCAGCACCCCACATTTCTGGTCTCAGTTTGCAGAGCTCCGTGGGCACCCTCAAAGCAGCCCGAGTTGGCACAGGTGGCAGCTTGTCCCTGGGCAGCATCTTGATATTCATGGAAATCCAGCAGGCTGCCTGCCCTTAAAGACCAAGGGCCTACCTGGCACTGCAAATGTTTCTGCCCTAGCAAACAAAACTCAGCACCTCACGTTTATGGTCCCAGTTTGCAGAGCTCCATGGGAACTCTCAAAGCAGCCCGAGTTGGCACAGGTGGCAGCTTGTCCCTGGGCAGCATCTTGATATTCGTGGAAATCTTGCTGCCAGCCTGCCCCTAAGGAACAAGGGCCTACCTGGTACTGAGAGAGGCTTCTGCCCGGGAAAACAAAACACACAACCCTACGTTCCTGGTCTCAGTTTGCAGAGCTCCGTGGGCACCCTCATAGCAGCGCGAGTTGGCCCAAGTGGCAGCTGGTCCCTGGGCAGCATCTTGATATTCGTGGAAATCCAGAAGGCAGCCGGCCCTGAATTACGAGAGCCTACCTGGTACTGCGAATGCTTCTGCCCGAGGAAACAAAACTCACCAAGGCAAGTTCCTGGTCTCACTTTGCAGAGCTCCGTGGGCACCCTCAAAGCAGCGCGAGTTAGCACAAGTGGCAGCTTGTCCCTGGGCAGCATCTTGATATTCGTGGAAATCCAGGAGGCAGCCGGCCCTGAATTACGAGAGCCTACCTGGTACTGCAAATGCTTCTGCCCGGGGAAACAAAACTCACCAAGGCAAGTTCCTGGTCTCACTTTGCAGAGCTCCATGGGCACTCTCAAAGCAGCCCGAGTTGGCACAGGTGGCAGCTTGTCCCTGGGCAGCATCTTGATATGCGTGGAAATCCAGCAGGCAGACTGCCTCTAAGGGCTGAGGGCCTACTTGGTACTGACAAAGGCTTCTGCCCTGGAAAACAAAATCCATAACCCCACATACTTTCTCTCAGTTTGAAGAGCTCTGTGGGCACTCTCAAAGCAGCCCGAGTTGGCACAGGTGGCAGCTTGTCCCTGGGCAGCATCTTGATATTCGTGGAAATCTAGCAGGCAGCTGGCCCCAAAGGGCCAACGGCCTACCTGACACTGACAAAGGCTTCTGCCCGGGAAAACAAAACTCAGAACACCACGTTTCTGGTCTCAGTTTGCAGAGCACCATGGGCACTCTCAAAGCAGCGCTAGTTGGCACAGGTGGCAGCTTGTCCCTGGGCAGCATCTTGATATTCGTGGAAATCCAGCAGGCTGCCTGCCCTTAAGGACCGAGGGCCTACCTAGCACTTCAAATGCTTCTGCCCGGAGAAACAAAACTCAGCAACCCAGGTTCATGGTCTCAGTTTGCAGAGCTCCATGGGCACTCTCAAAGCAGCCCGAGTTGGCACAGGTGGCAGCTTGTCCCTGGGCGGCATCTTGATATTCGTGGAAATCTTGCTGCCTGGCTGCCCCTAAGGAACAAGGGCCTACCTGGTACTGACAAAGGCTTCTGCCCGGGAAAACAAAACCCAGAACCCTACGTTCCTGGTCTCAGTTTGCAGAGCTCCGTGGGCACCCTCAAAGCAGCCCGAGTTGGCACAGGTGGCAGCTTGTCCTTTGGCAGCATCTTGATATTCGTGGAAATCCTGCAGGCTGCCAGCCCTTAAAGACCAAGGGCCTACCTGGCACTGAAAATGTTTCTGCCCAGAGAAACAAAACTCAGCAACCCAGGTTCATGGTCTCAGTTTGCAGAGCTCCATGGGCACTCTCAAAGCAGCCCGAGTTGGCACAGGTGGCAGCTTGTCCCTGGGCAGCATCTTGATATTCGTGGAAATCTTGCTGCCAGCCTGCCCCTAAGGAACAAGGGCCTACCTGGTACTGAGAGAGGCTTCTGCCCGGGAAAACAAAACCCACAATCCTACGTTCCTGGTCTCAGTTTGCAGAGCTCCGTGGGCACCCTCAAAGCACCGCGAGTTGGCACAAGTGTTAGCTGGTCCCTGGGCAGCATCTTGATATTCGTGGAAATCCAGGAGGCAGCCGGTCCTGAATTACGAGAGCCTACCTGGTACTGACAAAGGCTTCTGCCCGGGAAAACAAAACCCACCACCCCACGTTCCTGGTCTCACTTCGCAGAGCTCCATGGGCACTCTCAAAGCAGCCCGAGTTGGCAAAGGTGGCAGCTTGTCCCTGGGCAGCATCTTGATATTCGTGGAAATCTTGCCGCCAGCCTGCCCCTAGGTGTGGAGGGCCTACCTGGTACTGACAAAGGCTTCTGTCCGGGAAAACAAAACCCACAGTCCTACGTTCCTGGTCTCACTTTGCAGAGCTCCGTGGGCACCCTCAAAGCACTGCGAGTTGGCACAAGTTGCTGTTTGTCCCTGGGCAGCATCTTGATATTCGTGGAAATTGAGCCGGCAGCCTGCCCCTGAGGAACAAGGGCCCTCCTGGTACTGACAAAGGCTTCTGCCCAGGGAAACAAAACCCACCACCCCACGTTTCTGGTCTCAGTTTGCAGAGCACCATGGGCACTCTCAAAGCAGCCCGAGTTGGCACAGGTGGCAGCTTGTCCCTGGGCAGCATCTTGATATTCGTGGAAATCCTGCAGGCAGCCGGCCCCCAAGGGCCAAGGGCCTACCTGGTACTGACAAAGGCTTCTGCTCTGGAAAAGAAAACCCACAAACCCACGTTCCTGGTCTCAGCTTGAAGAACTCCGTGGGCACTCTCAAAGCAGCCCGAGTTGGCACAGGTGGCAGAATATCCCTGGGCAGCATCTTGATATTCAGGGAAATCTTGCTGTCAGGCTGTCCCTAAGGAACAAGGGCCTACTTGGTACTGACAAAGGCTTCTGCCCTGGAAAACAAAACCCAGCACCCCACGTTTCTGGTCTCAGTTTGCAGAGCACCATGGGCACTCTCAAAGCAGCGCGAGTTGGCACAGGTGGCAGCTTGTCCCTGGGCAGCATCTTGATATTCGTGGAAATCCAGGAGGCAGTCGGCCCTGAAGTTCCGACAGCCTGCCTGGTACTTCAATTGCTTCTGCCCGGGGAAACAAAACTCACCAAGGCAAGTTCCTGGTCTAACTTTGCAGAGCTCCATGGGCACTCTCAAAGCAGCCCGAGTAGGCACAGGTGGCAGCTTGTCCCTGGGTGGCATCTTGATATGCGTGGAAATCCAGCAGGGAGACTGCATCTAAGGGCTGAGGGCCTACTTGGTACTGACAAAGGCTTCTGCCCGGGAAAACAAAACCCAGAACCCCACATACTTTCTCTCAGTTTGAAGAGCTCCGTGGGCACCCTCAAAGCAGCCCGAGTTGGCACAAGTGGCAGCTTGTCCCTGGGCAGCATCTTGATATTCGTGGAAATCCTGCAGGCAGCTGGCCCCCAAGGGCCAAGGCCTGACCTGGTACTGACAAAGGCTTCTGCCCGGGAAAACAAAACCCATAACCCCACGTTTCTGGTCTCAGTTTGCAGAGCACCATGGGCACCCTCAAAGCAGCCCGAGTTAGCACAGGTGGCAGCTTGTCCCTGGGCAGCATCTTGATATTCGTGGAATTCCAGCAGGCTGCCAGCCCTTAAGGACCGAGGGCCTACCTGGGACTGACAAAGGCTTCTGCCCGGAGAAAAAAAACTCAGCACCCCAGGTTCATGGTCTCAGTTTGCAGAGCTCCATGGGCACTCTCAAAGCAGCCCGAGTTGGCACAGGTGGCAGCTTGTCCCTGGGCAGCATCTTGATATTCGTGGAAATCTTGCTGCCAGCCTGCCCCTAAGGAACAAGGGCCTACCTGGCACTGACAAAGGCTTCTGCCCGGGAAAACAAAACCCACAACCCTACGTTCCTGGTCTCAGTTTTCAGAGCTCCGTGGGCACCCCCAAAGCAGCGCGAGTTGGCACAAGTGGCAGCTTGTCCCTGGGCAGCATCTTGATATTCGTGGAAATTCAGCCGGCAGCCTGCCCCTGAGGAACAAGGGCCCTCCTCGTACTGACAAAGGCTTCTGCCCGGGAAAACAAAACCCATAACCCCACGTTCCACATCTCAGTTTGCAGAGCTCCGTGGGCACCCTCAAAGCAGCCCGAGTTGGCACAGGTGGCAGCTTGTCCCTGGGCAGCATCTTGATATTTGTGGAAATCCTGCAGGCATCCGGCCCCCAAGGGCCAAGGGCCGACCTGGTACTGACAAAGCCTTCTGCCAGGGGAAACAAAACCCAGCACCCCACGTTTCTGGTCACAGTTTGCAGAGCTCCGTGGGCACCCTCAAAGCAGCCCGAGTTGGCACAGGTGGCAGCTTGTCCCTGGGCAGCATCTTGATATTCGTGGAAATCCAGCCGGCAGTCGGCCCTGAAATTCCGAGGGCCTACCTGGTACTGACAAATGCTTCTGCCCGGATAAACAAAACTCACCAACGCACGTTCCTGGTCTCACTTTGCAGAGCTCCGTGGGCACTCTCAAAGCAGCGCGAGTTGGCACAGGTGGCAGCTTGCCCTTTGGCAGCATCTTGATATTCATGGAAATCCAGCAGGCTGCCTGCCCTTAAAGACCAAGGGCCTACCTGGCACTGCAAATATTTCTGCCCGGAGAAACAAAACTCAGCACCCCAGGTTCATGGTCTCAGTTTGCAGAGCTCCATGGGAACTCTCAAAGCAGCCCGAGTTGGCACAGGTGGCAGCTTGTCCCTGGGCAGCATCTTGATATTCGTGGAAATCTTCCTGCCAGCCTGCCCCTAAGGAACAAGGGCCTACCTGGCACTGACAAAGGCTTCTGCCCGGGAAAACAAAACCACAATCCTACGTTCCTGGTCTCAGTTTGCAGAGCTCCGTGGGCACCCTCAAAGCAGCACGAGTTGGCACAAGTTGCAGCTTGTCCCTGGGCAGCATCTTGATATTCGTGGAAATTGAGCCGCCAGCCTGCCCCTGATGAACAAGGGCCCTCCTGGTACTGACAAAGGCTTCTGCCCAGGGAAACAAAACCCACCACCCCACGTTCCACATCTCAGTTTGCAGAGCTCCATGGGCACTCTCAAAGCAGCCCGAGTTGGCACAGGTGGCAGCTTGTCCCTGGGCGGCATCTTGATATTCGTGGAAATCCAGAAGGCAGCCGGCCCTGAATTACGAGAGCCGACCTGGTACTGCAAATGCTTCTGCCCGGGGAAACAAAACTCACTAAGGCAAGTTCCTGGTCTCACTTTGCAGAGCTCCGTGGGCACCCTCAAAGCAGGGCGACTTAGCACAAGTGGAAGCTTGTCCCTGGGTGGCATCTTGATATTCGTGGAAATCCAGGAGGCAGCCGGCCCTGAATTACGAGAGCCTACCTGGTACTGCAAATGCTTCTGCCCGGGGAAACAAAACTCACCAAGGCAAGTTCCTGGTCTCAGTTTGCAGAGCTCCATGGGCACTCTCAAAGCAGCCCGAGTTGGCACAGGTGGCAGCTTGTCCCTGGGTGGCATCTTGATATGCGTGGAAATCCAGAAGGCAGACTGCCTCTAAGGGCTGAGGGCCTACTTGGTACTGACAAAGGCTTCTGCCCTGGAAAACAAAACCCATAACGCAACATACTTTCTGTCAGTTTGAAGAGCTCTGTGGGCACTCTCAAAGCAGCCCGAGTTGGCACAGGTGGCAGCTTGTCCCTGGGCGGCATCTTGATTTTCGTGGAAATCCTGCAGGCAGCTGGCCCCAAAGGGCCAACGGCCTACCTGGTACTGACAAAGGCTTCTGCCCCGGAAAACAAAACTCAGAACACCACGTTTCTGGTCTCAGTTTGCAGAGCACCATGGGCACTCTCAAAGCAGCGCGAGTTGGCACAGGTGGCAGCTTGTACCTGGGTGGCATCTTGATATTCGTGGAAATCCAGCAGGCAGACTGCCTCTAAGGGCTGAGGGCCTACTTGGTACTGACAAAGGCTTCTGCCCTGGAAAACAAAACCCATAACCCCACATACTTTCTCTCAGTTTTCAGAGCTCTGTGGGCACACTCAAAGCAGCCCGAGTTGGCACAGGTGGCAGCTTGTCCCTGGGCGGCATCTATATATTCGTGGAAATCCTGCAGGCAGCTGGCCCCCAAGGGCCAACGGCCTACCTGGTACTGACAAAGGCTTCTGCCCGGGAAAGCAAAACCCATAACCCCACGTTCCACATCTCAGTTTTCCGAGCTCCGTGGGCACCCTCAAAGCAGCCCGAGTTGGCACAGGTGGCAGCTTGTCCCTGGGCAGCATCTTGATATTTGTGGAAATCCTGCAGGCTGCCAGCCCTTAAAGACCAAGGGCCTACCTGGCACTGCAAATGTTTCTGCCCAGAGAAACAAAACTCAGCACCTCACGTTAATGGTCCCAGTTTGCAGAGCTCCATGGGAACTCTCAAAGCAGCCCGAGTTGGCACAGGTGGCAGCTTGTCCCTGGGCAGCATCTTGATATTCGTGGAAATCTTGCTGCCAGCCTGCTCCTAAGGAACAAGGGCCTACCTGGTACTGAGAGAGGCTTCTGCCCGGGAAAACAAAACCCACAACCCTACGTTCCTGGTCTCAGTTTGCAGAGCTCCGTGGGCACCCTCAAAGCAGCGCGAGTTGGCACAAGTGGAAGCTGGTCCCTGGGCGGCATCTTGATATTCGTGGAAATCCAGGAGGCAGCCGGCCCTGAATTACGAGAGCCTACCTGGTACTGCAAATGCTTCTGCCCGGGGAAACAAAACTCACCAAGGCAAGTTCCTGGTCTCACTTAGCAGAGCTCCATGGGCACTCTCAAAGCAGCCCGAGTTGGCACAGGTGGCAGCTTGTCCCCGGGTGGCATCTTGATATGCGTGGAAATCCAGCAGGCAGACTGCCTCTAAGGGCTGAGGGCCTACTTGGTACTGACAAAGGCTTCTGCCCTGGAAAACAAAACCCATAACCCCACATACTTTCTCTCAGTTTGAAGAGCTCTGTGGGCACTCTCAAAGCAGCCCGAGTTGGCACAGGTGGCAGCTTGTCCCTGGGCGGCATCTTGATATTCGTGGAAATCCTGCAGGCAGCTGGCCCCCAAGGGCCAACGGCCTACCTGGTACTGACAAAGGCTTCTGCCCGGGAAAACAAAACTCAGAACACCACTTTCCTGGTCTCAGTTTTTAGAGCTCCATGGGCACTCTCAAAGCAGCCCGAGTTGGCACAGGTGGCAGCTTGTCCCTGGGCGGAAACCAGATTTTCGTGGAAATCCTGGTGCCAGTCTCCCCCAAAGGGCCGAGGGCATACCTGGTCCTGTAAATGTTTCTGCCCGGGAAAATAAAACCCACAAACCCACGTTCCTGGTCTCAGCTTGAAGAACTCCGTGGGCACTCTCAAAGCAGCCCGAGTTGGCACAGGTGGCAGAATATCCCTGGGCAGCATCTTGATATTCAGGGAAATCATGCTGTCAGGCTGTCCCTAAGGAACAAGGGCCGACTTGGTACTGACAAAGGCTTCTGCCCTGGAAAACAAAACCCAGCACCCAACGTTTCTGGTCTCAGTTTGCAGAGCACCATGGGCACTCTCAAAGCACCGCGAGTTTGCACAAGTTGCAGCTTGTCCCTGGGCAGCATCTTGATATTCGTGGAAATCGAGCAGGCTGCCTGCCCTTAAGGACCGAGGGCCAACCTGGCAATGCAAATGCTTCTGCCCGGAGAAACAAAACTCAGCACCCCAGGTTCATGGTCTCAGTTTGCAGAGCTCCATGGGCACTCTCAAAACAGCGCGAGTTGGCGCAGGTGGCAGCTTGTCCCTGGGCAGCATCTTGATATTCGTGGAAATCTTCCTGCCAGCCTGCCCCTAAGGAACAAGGGCCTACCTGGTACTGAGAGAGGCTTCTGCCCGGGAAAACAAAACCCAAAACCCTACCTTCCTGGTCTCAGTTTGCAGAGCTCCGTGGGCACCCTCAAAGCAGCGCGAGTTGGCACAAGTTGCAGCTTGTCCCTGGGCAGCATCTTGATATTCGTGGAAATCTTGCTGCCAGCCTGCCCTTGAGGAACAAGGGCCTACCTGGTACTGACAAAGGCTTCTGCCCTGGAAAACAAAACCCACAACCCCACGTTCCACATCTCACTTTCCAGAGCTCAATGGGCACTCTCAAAGCAGCCCGAGTTGTCACAGGTGGCAATTTGTCGCTGGGCGACATCTTGATATTCGTGGAAATCCTGCAGGCAGCCTGCCCCAAGGGCCAAGGGCCTACCTGGTACTGACAAAGGCTTCTGCCCAGGAAAACAAAACCCAGCACCCCATGTTTCTGGTCTCAGTTTGCAGAGCACCATGGGAACTATCAAAGCAGCCCGAGTTGGCACAGGTGGCAGCTTGTCCCTGGGCAGCATCTTGATATTTGTGGAAATCCTGCAGGCTGCCAGCCCTTAAAGACCAAGGGCCTACCTGGCACTGCAAATGTTTCTGCCCAGAGAAACAAAACTCAGCACCTCACGTTAATGGTCCCAGTTTGCAGAGCTCCATGGGAACTCTCAAAGCAGCCCGAGTTGGCACAGGTGGCAGCTTGTCCCTGGGCAGCATCTTGATATTCGTGGAAATCATGCTGCCAGCCTGCCCCTAAGGAACAAGGGCCTACCTGGTACTGACAAAGGCTTCTGCCCGGGAAAACAAAACCCAGAACCCCACATACTTTCTCTCAGTTTGAAGAGCTCCGTGGGCACTCTCAAAGCAGCCCGATTTGGCACAAGTTGCAGCTTGTCCCTGGGCAGCATCTTGATATTCGTGGAAATCCAGCAGGCTGCCGGCCCCAAAGGGCCGAGGGCCTACCTGGTACTGACAAAGGCTTCTGCCAGGGGAAACAAAACTCAGAACACCACTTTCCTGGTCTCAGTTTGCAGAGCTCCATGGGCACCCTCAAAGCAGCCGAGTTGGCACAGGTGGCAGCTTGTCCCTGGGCAGCATCTTGATATTCGTGGAAATCCAGCAGGCAGCCTGCCCCTAAGGAACAAGGACCCTCCTGGTACTGACAAAGGCTTCTGCCAGGGGAAACAAAACCCAGCACCCCACGTTTCTGGACTCAGTTTGCAGAGCACCATGGGCACTCTCAATGCAGTGCGAGTTGGCACAGGTGGCACCTGCTCCGTGGGCAGCATCTTGATATTCGTGGAAATTCAGCAGGCTGACGGCCCGGAAAAACCGTGGGATTACCTAGTACTGACAAAGGCTTCTGCCCGGGGAAACAAAACCCAGCACCCCACATTCCTGGCCTCAGTTTGCAGAGCTCCATGGGCACTCTCAAAGCAGCCCGAGTTGGCACAGGTGGCAGCTTGTCCCTGGGCGGCATCTTGATATTCGTGGAAATTCAGCCGGCAGCCGGCGCCCAAGGGCCAAGGCCTGACCTGGTACTGACAAAGGCTTCTGCCCTGGAAAACAAAACCCAGCACCCCACGTTTCTGGTCTCAGTTTGCAGAGCACCATGGGCACTCTCAAAGCAGCGCGAGTTGGCACAGGTGGCACCTGCTCCGTGGGCAGCATCTTGATATTCGTGGAATTCCAGCAGGCTGCCTGCCCTTAAGGACCGAGGGCCTACCTGGCACTGACAAAGGCTTCTGCCCGGGGAAACAAAACTCAGCACCCCAGGTTCATGGTCTCAGTTTGCAGAGCTCCATGGGCACTCTCAAAGCAGCCCGAGTTGGCACAGGTGGCAGCTTGTCCCTGGGCAGCATCTTGATATTCGTGGAAATCTTGCTGCCAGCCTGCCCCTAAGGAACAAGGGCCCTCCTGGTATTGACAAAGGGTTCTGCCCGGGAAAACAAAACCCATAACCCCACGTTCCTGGTCTCAGTTTGCAGAGCTCCATGGGCACCCTCAAAGCAGCCCGAGTTGGCACAGGTGGCAGCTTATCCCTGGGCGGCATCTTGATATTTGTGGAAATCCTGCAGGCAGCCGGCCCCCAAGGGCCAATGGCCGACCTGGTACTGACAAAGGCTTCTGCTCTGGAAAACAAAACCCAGCACCCCACGTTTCTGGTCTCAGTTTGCAGAGCACCATGGGCACTCTCAAAGCAGCGCGAGTTGGCACAGGTGGCAGCTTGTCCCTTTGGCAGAATCTTGATATTCATGGAAATCCAGCAGGCTGCCTGCCCTTAAAGACCAAGGGCCTACCTGGCACTGCAAATGTTTCTGCCCAGAGAAACAAAATTCAGCACCTCACGTTAATGGTCCCAGTTTGCAGAGCTCCATGGGAACTCTCAAAGCAGCCCGAGTTGGCACAGGTGGCAGCTTGTCCCTGGGCAGCATCTTGATATTCGTGGAAATCATGCTGCCAGCCTGCCCCTAAGGAACAAGGGCCTACCTGGTACTGAGAGAGGCTTCTGCCCGGGAAAACAAAACCCACAACCCTACGTTCCTGGTCTCAGTTTGCAGAGCTCCGTGGGCACCCTCAAAGCAGCGCGAGTTGGCACAAGTGGCAGCTTGTCCCTGGGCAGCATCTTGATATTCGTGGAAATCCAGGAGGTAGCCGGCCCTGAATTACGAGAGCCTACCTGGTACTGCAAATGCTTCTGCCCGGAGAAACAAAACTCACCAAGGCAAGTTCCTGGTCTAACTTTGCAGAGCTCCATGGGCACTCTCAAAGCAGCCCGAGTTGGCACAGGTGGCAGCTTGTCCCTGGGCGGCATCTTGATATGCGTGGAAATCCTGCAGGCAGCCGGCCCCCAAGGGCCAAGGGCCGACCTGGTAATGACAAAGGCTTCTGCTCTGGAAAACAAAACCCAGCACCCCACGTTTCTGGTCTCAGTTTGCAGAGCACCATGGGCACTCTCAAAGCAGCGCGAGTTGGCACAGGTGGCAGCTTGTCCCTTTGGCAGAATCTTGATATTCATGGAAATCCAGCAGGCTGCCTGCCCTTAAAGACCAAGGGCCTACCTGGCACTGCAAATGTTTCTGCCCAGAGAAACAAAATTCAGCACCTCACGTTAATGGTCCCAGTTTGCCGAGCTCCATGGGAACTCTCAAAGCAGCCCGAGTTGGAACAGGTGGCAGCTTGTCCCTGGGCAGCATCTTGATATTCGTGGAAATCTTGCTGCCAGCCTGCCCCTAAGGAACAAGGGCCTACCTGGTACTGAGAGAGGCTTCTGCCCGGGAAAACAAAACCCACAACCCTACGTTCCTGGTCTCAGTTTGCAGAGCTCCGTGGGCACCCTCAAAGCAGCGCGAGTTGGCACAAGTGGAAGCTGGTCCCTGGGCAGCATCTTGATATTCGTGGAAATCCAGGAGGCAGCCGGCCCTGAATTACGAGAGCCTACCTGGTACGGCAAATGCTTCTGCCTGGGGAAACAAAACTCACCAAGGCAAGTTCCTGGTCTCACTTTGCAGAGCTCCATGGGCACTCTCAAAGCAGCCCGAGTTGCAACAGGTGGCAGCTTGTACCTGGGTGGCATCTTGATATGCGTGGAAATCCAGCAGGCAGACTGCCTCTAAGGGCTGAGGGCCTACTTGGTACTGACAAAGGCTTCTGCCCTGGAAAACAAAACCCATAACCCCACATACTTTCTCTCAGTTTGAAGAGCTCTGTGGGCACTCTCAAAGCAGCCCGAGTTGGCACAGGTGGCAGCTTGTCCCTGGGCGGCATCTAGATATTCGTGGAAATCCTGCAGGCAGCTGGCCCCCAAGGGCCAACGGCCTACCTGGTACTGACAAAGGCTTCTGCCCGGGAAAGCAAAACCCATAACCCCACGTTCCACATCTCAGTTTGCCGAGCTCCGTGGGCACCCTCAAAGCAGCCCGAGTTGGCACAGGTGGCAGCTTGTCCCTGGGCAGCATCTTGATATTCGTGGAAATCCTGCAGGCTGCCAGCCCTTAAAGACCAAGGGCCTACCTGGCACTGCAAATGTTTCTGCCCAGAGAAACAAAACTCAGCACCTCACGTTAATGGTCCCAGTTTGCAGAGCTCCATGGGAACTCTCAAAGCAGCCCGAGTTGGCACAGGTGGCAGCTTGTCCCTGGGCAGCATCTTGATATTCGTGGAAATCTTGCTGCCAGCCTGCTCCTAAGGAACAAGGGCCTACCTGGTACTGACAAAGGCTTCTGCCCGGGAAAACAAAACACACAACCCTACGTTCCTGGTCTCAGTTTGCAGAGCTCCGTGGGCACCCTCAAAGCAGCGCGAGTTGGCACAAGTGGAAGCTGGTCCCTGGGCGGCATCTTGATATTCGTGGAAATCCAGGAGGCAGCCGGCCCTGAATTACGAGAGCCTACCTGGTACTGCAAATGCTTCTGCCCGGGGAAACAAAACTCACCAAGGCAAGTTCCTGGTCTCACTTTGCAGAGCTCCATGGGCACTCTCAAAGCAGCCCGAGTTGGCACAGGTGGCAGCTTGTCCCTGGGCAGAATCTTGATATGCGTGGAAATCCAGCAGGCAGACTGCCTCTAAGGGCTGAGGGCCTACTTGGTACTGACAAAGGCTTCTGCCCTGGAAAACAAAACCCATAACCCCACATACTTTCTCTCAGTTTGAAGAGCTCTGTGGGCACTCTCAAAGCAGCCCGAGTTGGCACAGGTGGCAGCTTGTCCCTGGGCGGCATCTTGATATTCGTGGAAATCCTGCAGGCAGCTGGCCCCCAAGGGCCAACGGCCTACCTGGTACTGACAAAGGCTTCTGCCCGGGAAAACAAAACTCAGAACACCACTTTCCTGGTCTCAGTTTTTAGAGCTCCATGGGCACTCTCAAAGCAGCCCGAGTTGGCACAGGTGGCAGCTTGTCCCTGGGTGGAAACCAGATTTTCGTGGAAATCCTGGTGCCAGTCTCCCCCAAAGGGCCGAGGGCATACCTGGTCCTGTAAATGTTTCTGCCCGGGAAAACAAAACCCACAAACCCACGTTCCTGGTCTCAGCTTGAAGAACTCCGTGGGCACTCTCAAAGCAGCCCGAGTTGGCACAGGTGGCAGAATATCCCTGGGCAGCATCTTGATATTCAGGGAAATCATGCTGTCAGGCTGTCCCTAAGGAACAAGGGCCTACTTGGTACTGACAAAGGCTTCTGCCCTGGAAAACAAAACCCAGCACCCCACGTTTCTGGTCTCAGTTTGCAGAGCACCATGGGCACTCTCAAAGCACCGCGAGTTTGCACAAGTTGCAGCTTGTCCCTGGGCAGCATCTTGATATTTGTGGAAATCGAGCAGGCTGCCTGCCCTTAAGGACCGAGGGCCAACCTGGCAATGCAAATGCTTCTGCCCGGAGAAACAAAACTCAGCACCCCAGGTTCATGGTCTCAGTTTGCAGAGCTCCATGGGCACTCTCAAAACAGCGCGAGTTGGCGCAGGTGGCAGCTTGTCCCTGGGCAGCATCTTGATATTCGTGGAAATCTTCCTGCCAGCCTGCCCCTAAGGAACAAGGGCCTACCTGGTACTGAGAGAGGCTTCTGCCCGGGAAAACAAAACCCAAAACCCTACCTTCCTGGTCTCAGTTTGCAGAGCTCCGTGGGCACCCTCAAAGCAGCGCGAGTTGGCACAAGTTGCAGCTTGTCCCTGGGCAGCATCTTGATATTCGTGGAAATTGAGCCGCCAGCCTGCCCCTGAGGAACAAGGGCCTACCTGGTACTGAGAAAGGCTTCTGCCCTGGAAAACAAAACCCACCACCCCACGTTCCAAATCTCAGTTTGCAGAGCTCCATGGGCACTCTCAAAGCAGCCCGAGTTGTCACAGGTGGCAATTTGTCCCTGGGCGGCATCTTGATAGTCGTGGAAATCCTGCAGGCAGCCTGCCCCAAGGGCCAAGGGCCTACCTGGTACTTACAAAGGCTTCTGCCCAGGAAAACAAAACCCAGCACCCCATGTTTCTGGTCTCAGTTTGCAGAGCACCATGGGCACTCTCAAAGCAGCCCGAGGTGGCACAGGTGGCAGCTTGTCCCTGGGCAGCATCTTGATATTTGTGGAAATCCTGCAGGCTGCCAGCCCTTAAAGACCAAGGGCCTACCTGGCACTGCAAATGTTTCTGCCCAGAGAAACAAAACTCAGCACCTCACGTTAATGGTCCCAGTTTGCAGAGCTCCATGGGAACTCTCAAAGCAGCCCGAGTTGGCACAGGTGGCAGCTTGTCCCTGGGCAGCATCTTGATATTCGTGGAAATCTTGCTGCCAGCCTGCCCCTAAGGACCAAGGGCCTACCTGGTACTGACAAAGGCTTCTGCCCGGGAAAACAAAACCCAGAACCCTACGTTCCTGGTCTCAGTTTGCAGAGCTCCGTGGGCACCGTCAAAACAGCGCGAGTTGGCACAGGTGGCAGCTTGTCCCTGGGCAGCATCTTGATATTCGTGGAAATTTAGCCGGCAGCCTGCCCCTGAGGAACAAGGGCCCTCCTGGTATTGACAAAGGGTTCTGCCCGGGAAAACAAAACCCATAACCCCACGTTCCTGGTCTCAGTTTGCAGAGCTCCATGGGCACCCTCAAAGCAGCCCGAGTTGGCACAGGTGGCAGCTTATCCCTGGGCGGCATCTTGATATTTGTGGAAATCCTGCAGGCAGCCGGCCCCCAAGGGCCAATGGCCGACCTGGTACTGACAAAGGCTTCTGCTCTGGAAAACAAAACCCAGCACCCCACGTTTCTGGTCTCAGTTTGCAGAGCACCATGGGCACTCTCAAAGCAGCGCGAGTTGGCACAGGTGGCAGCTTGTCCCTTTGGCAGAATCTTGATATTCATGGAAATCCAGCAGGCTGCCTGCCCTTAAAGACCAAGGGCCTACCTGGCACTGCAAATGTTTCTGCCCAGAGAAACAAAATTCAGCACCTCACGTTAATGGTCCCAGTTTGCAGAGCTCCATGGGAACTCTCAAAGCAGCCCGAGTTGGCACAGGTGGCAGCTTGTCCCTGGGCAGCATCTTGATATTCGTGGAAATCATGCTGCCAGCCTGCCCCTAAGGAACAAGGGCCTACCTGGTACTGAGAGAGGCTTCTGCCCGGGAAAACAAAACCCACAACCCTACGTTCCTGGTCTCAGTTTGCAGAGCTCCGTGGGCACCCTCAAAGCAGCGCGAGTTGGCACAAGTGGCAGCTTGTCCCTGGGCAGCATCTTGATATTCGTGGAAATCCAGGAGGTAGCCGGCCCTGAATTACGAGAGCCTACCTGGTACTGCAAATGCTTCTGCCCGGAGAAACAAAACTCACCAAGGCAAGTTCCTGGTCTAACTTTGCAGAGCTCCATGGGCACTCTCAAAGCAGCCCGAGTTGGCACAGGTGGCAGCTTGTCCCTGGGCGGCATCTTGATATGCGTGGAAATCCTGCAGGCAGCCGGCCCCCAAGGGCCAAGGGCCGACCTGGTAATGACAAAGGCTTCTGCTCTGGAAAACAAAACCCAGCACCCCACGTTTCTGGTCTCAGTTTGCAGAGCACCATGGGCACTCTCAAAGCAGCGCGAGTTGGCACAGGTGGCAGCTTGTCCCTTTGGCAGAATCTTGATATTCATGGAAATCCAGCAGGCTGCCTGCCCTTAAAGACCAAGGGCCTACCTGGCACTGCAAATGTTTCTGCCCAGAGAAACAAAATTCAGCACCTCACGTTAATGGTCCCAGTTTGCCGAGCTCCATGGGAACTCTCAAAGCAGCCCGAGTTGGAACAGGTGGCAGCTTGTCCCTGGGCAGCATCTTGATATTCGTGGAAATCTTGCTGCCAGCCTGCCCCTAAGGAACAAGGGCCTACCTGGTACTGAGAGAGGCTTCTGCCCGGGAAAACAAAACCCACAACCCTACGTTCCTGGTCTCAGTTTGCAGAGCTCCGTGGGCACCCTCAAAGCAGCGCGAGTTGGCACAAGTGGAAGCTGGTCCCTGGGCAGCATCTTGATATTCGTGGAAATCCAGGAGGCAGCCGGCCCTGAATTACGAGAGCCTACCTGGTACGGCAAATGCTTCTGCCTGGGGAAACAAAACTCACCAAGGCAAGTTCCTGGTCTCACTTTGCAGAGCTCCATGGGCACTCTCAAAGCAGCCCGAGTTGCAACAGGTGGCAGCTTGTACCTGGGTGGCATCTTGATATGCGTGGAAATCCAGCAGGCAGACTGCCTCTAAGGGCTGAGGGCCTACTTGGTACTGACAAAGGCTTCTGCCCTGGAAAACAAAACCCATAACCCCACATACTTTCTCTCAGTTTGAAGAGCTCTGTGGGCACTCTCAAAGCAGCCCGAGTTGGCACAGGTGGCAGCTTGTCCCTGGGCGGCATCTAGATATTCGTGGAAATCCTGCAGGCAGCTGGCCCCCAAGGGCCAACGGCCTACCTGGTACTGACAAAGGCTTCTGCCCGGGAAAGCAAAACCCATAACCCCACGTTCCACATCTCAGTTTGCCGAGCTCCGTGGGCACCCTCAAAGCAGCCCGAGTTGGCACAGGTGGCAGCTTGTCCCTGGGCAGCATCTTGATATTCGTGGAAATCCTGCAGGCTGCCAGCCCTTAAAGACCAAGGGCCTACCTGGCACTGCAAATGTTTCTGCCCAGAGAAACAAAACTCAGCACCTCACGTTAATGGTCCCAGTTTGCAGAGCTCCATGGGAACTCTCAAAGCAGCCCGAGTTGGCACAGGTGGCAGCTTGTCCCTGGGCAGCATCTTGATATTCGTGGAAATCTTGCTGCCAGCCTGCTCCTAAGGAACAAGGGCCTACCTGGTACTGACAAAGGCTTCTGCCCGGGAAAACAAAACACACAACCCTACGTTCCTGGTCTCAGTTTGCAGAGCTCCGTGGGCACCCTCAAAGCAGCGCGAGTTGGCACAAGTGGAAGCTGGTCCCTGGGCGGCATCTTGATATTCGTGGAAATCCAGGAGGCAGCCGGCCCTGAATTACGAGAGCCTACCTGGTACGGCAAATGCTTCTGCCCGGGGAAACAAAACTCACCAAGGCAAGTTCCTGGTCTCACTTTGCAGAGCTCCATGGGCACTCTCAAAGCAGCCCGAGTTGGCACAGGTGGCAGCTTGTCCCTGGGCAGAATCTTGATATGCGTGGAAATCCAGCAGGCAGACTGCCTCTAAGGGCTGAGGGCCTACTTGGTACTGACAAAGGCTTCTGCCCTGGAAAACAAAACCCATAACCCCACATACTTTCTCTCAGTTTGAAGAGCTCTGTGGGCACTCTCAAAGCAGCCCGAGTTGGCACAGGTGGCAGCTTGTCCCTGGGCGGCATCTTGATATTCGTGGAAATCCTGCAGGCAGCTGGCCCCCAAGGGCCAACGGCCTACCTGGTACTGACAAAGGCTTCTGCCCGGGAAAACAAAACTCAGAACACCACTTTCCTGGTCTCAGTTTTTAGAGCTCCATGGGCACTCTCAAAGCAGCCCGAGTTGGCACAGGTGGCAGCTTGTCCCTGGGTGGAAACCAGATTTTCGTGGAAATCCTGGTGCCAGTCTCCCCCAAAGGGCCGAGGGCATACCTGGTCCTGTAAATGTTTCTGCCCGGGAAAACAAAACCCACAAACCCACGTTCCTGGTCTCAGCTTGAAGAACTCCGTGGGCACTCTCAAAGCAGCCCGAGTTGGCACAGGTGGCAGAATATCCCTGGGCAGCATCTTGATATTCAGGGAAATCATGCTGTCAGGCTGTCCCTAAGGAACAAGGGCCTACTTGGTACTGACAAAGGCTTCTGCCCTGGAAAACAAAACCCAGCACCCCACGTTTCTGGTCTCAGTTTGCAGAGCACCATGGGCACTCTCAAAGCACCGCGAGTTTGCACAAGTTGCAGCTTGTCCCTGGGCAGCATCTTGATATTTGTGGAAATCGAGCAGGCTGCCTGCCCTTAAGGACCGAGGGCCAACCTGGCAATGCAAATGCTTCTGCCCGGAGAAACAAAACTCAGCACCCCAGGTTCATGGTCTCAGTTTGCAGAGCTCCATGGGCACTCTCAAAACAGCGCGAGTTGGCGCAGGTGGCAGCTTGTCCCTGGGCAGCATCTTGATATTCGTGGAAATCTTCCTGCCAGCCTGCCCCTAAGGAACAAGGGCCTACCTGGTACTGAGAGAGGCTTCTGCCCGGGAAAACAAAACCCAAAACCCTACCTTCCTGGTCTCAGTTTGCAGAGCTCCGTGGGCACCCTCAAAGCAGCGCGAGTTGGCACAAGTTGCAGCTTGTCCCTGGGCAGCATCTTGATATTCGTGGAAATTGAGCCGCCAGCCTGCCCCTGAGGAACAAGGGCCTACCTGGTACTGAGAAAGGCTTCTGCCCTGGAAAACAAAACCCACCACCCCACGTTCCACATCTCAGTTTGCAGAGCTCCATGGGCACTCTCAAAGCAGCCCGAGTTGTCACAGGTGGCAATTTGTCCCTGGGCGGCATCTTGATAGTCGTGGAAATCCTGCAGGCAGCCTGCCCCAAGGGCCAAGGGCCTACCTGGTACTTACAAAGGCTTCTGCCCAGGAAAACAAAACCCAGCACCCCATGTTTCTGGTCTCAGTTTGCAGAGCACCATGGGCACTCTCAAAGCAGCCCGAGGTGGCACAGGTGGCAGCTTGTCCCTGGGCAGCATCTTGATATTTGTGGAAATCCTGCAGGCTGCCAGCCCTTAAAGACCAAGGGCCTACCTGGCACTGCAAATGTTTCTGCCCAGAGAAACAAAACTCAGCACCTCACGTTAATGGTCCCAGTTTGCAGAGCTCCATGGGAACTCTCAAAGCAGCCCGAGTTGGCACAGGTGGCAGCTTGTCCCTGGGCAGCATCTTGATATTCGTGGAAATCTTGCTGCCAGCCTGCCCCTAAGGAACAAGGGCCTACCTGGTACTGACAAAGGCTTCTGCCCGGGAAAACAAAACCCAGAACCCCACATACTTTCTCTCAGTTTGAAGAGCTCCGTGGGCACTCTCAAAGCAGCCCGAGTTGGCACAGGTGGCAGCTTGTCCCTGGGCAGCATCTTGATATTCGTGGAAATCCAGCAGGCTGCCGGCCCCAAAGGGCCGAGGGCCTACCTGGTACTGACAAAGGCTTCTGCCAGGGGAAACAAAACTCAGAACACCACTTTCTGGTCTCAGTTTGCAGAGCTCCATGGGCACCCTCAAAGCAGCCGAGTTGGCACAGGTGGCAGCTTATCCCTGGGCAGCATCTTGATATTCGTGGAAATCCAGCAGGCAGCCTGCCCCTAAGGAACAAGGACCCTCCTGGTACTGACAAAGGCTTCTGCCCGGGGAAACAAAACCCACCACCCCACGTTCCTGGTCTCAGTTTGCAGAGCTCCATGGGCACTCTCAAAGCAGCCCGAGTTGGCACAGGTGGCAGCTTGTCCCTGGGCGGCATCTTGATATTCTTGGAAATTCAGCCGGCAGCCGGCCCCCAAGGGCCAAGGCCTGACCAGGTACTGACAAAGGCTTCTGCCCTGGAAAACAAAACCCAGCACCCCACGTTTCTGGTCTCAGTTTGCAGAGCACCATGGGCACTCTCAAAGCAGCGCGAGTTGGCACAGGTGGCAGCTCCTCCGTTGGCAGCAACTTGATATTCGTGGAAATTCAGCAGGCTGACGGCCCGGAAAGACCGTGGGCCTACCTAGTACTGACAAAGGCTTCTGCCCGGGGAAACAAAACCCACCACCCCACGTTCCACATCTCAGTTTGCAGAGCTCCATGGGCACTCTCAAAGCAGCCCGAGTTGGCACAGGTGGCAGCTTGTCCCTGGGCGGCATCTTGATATCCGTGGAAATTCAGCCGGCAGCCGGCCCCTGAGGAACAAGGGCCCTCCTGGTACTGACAAAGGGTTCTGCCCGGGAAAACAAAACCCATAACCCCACGTTCCTGGTCTCAGTTTGCAGAGCTCCGTGGGCACCCTCAAAGCAGCCCGAGTTGGCACAGGTGGCAGCTTGTCCCTGGGCGGCATCTTGATATTCGTGGAAATCCTGCAGGCAGCCGGCCCCCAAGGGCCAAGGGCCGACCTGGTACTGACAAAGGCTTCTGCTCTGGAAAACAAAACCCAGCACCCCACGTTTCTGGTCTCAGTTTGCAGAGCACCATGGGCACTCTCAAAGCAGCGCGAGTTGGCACAGGTGGCAGCTTGTCCCTTTGGCAGAATCTTGATATTCATGGAAATCCAGCAGGCTGCCTGCCCTTAAAGACCAAGGGCCTACCTGGCACTGCAAATGTTTCTGCCCAGAGAAACAAAATTCAGCACCTCACGTTAATGGTCCCAGTTTGCAGAGCTCCATGGGAACTCTCAAAGCAGCCCGAGTTGGCACAGGTGGCAGCTTGTCCCTGGGTGGCATCTTGATATGCGTGGAAATCCAGCAGGCAGACTGCCTCTAAGGGCTGAGGGCCTACTTGGTACTGACAAAGGCTTCTGCCCTGGAAAACAAAACCCATAACCCCACATAGTTTCTCTCAGTTTGAAGAGCTCTGTGGGCACTCTCAAAGCAGCCCGAGTTGGCACAGGTGGCAGCTTGTCCCTGGGCGGCATCTTGATATTCGTGGAAATCCTGCAGGCAGCTGGCCCCCAAGGGCCAACGGCCTACCTGGTACTGACAAAGGCTTCTGCCCGGGAAAACAAAACTCAGAACACCACTTTCCTGGTCTCAGTTTTTAGAGCTCCATGGGCACTCTCAAAGCAGCCCGAGTTGGCACAGGTGGCAGCTTGTCCCT
>NW_024037440.1:0-32654 GCF_015832195.1 Motacilla alba alba
CGAGTTGGCACAGGTGGCAGCTTGTCCCTGTGCGGCATCTTCGGATTCGCGGAAATCCAGCAGGCAGCCGGCCCCTAAGGGCCGAGGGCCTACCTGGTACACAAAAAGGCCTTCTGCCCCGGTAAGCAAAACTCACCAGCCCACGTTCCTGGTCTCAGTTTGCAGAGCTCCATGGGCACTCCTCAAAGCAGCCCGAGTTGGCACAGGTGGCAGCTTGTTCCCTGGGCGGCATCTTCGGATTCGCGGAAATCCAGCAGGCAGCCGGCCCCTAAGGGGCCGAGGGGCCTGGTCTGGTACACAAAAAGGCTTCTGCCCCGGTAAGCAAATACTCACCACCCCAAGTTCCTGGTCTCAGTTTGCAGAGCTCCATGGGCACCTCTCACATGCAGCCCGAGATGGCACAGGTGGCAGCTTGTCCCTGGGCGGCATCTTCGGATTCGCGGAAATCCAAGCAGGCAGCCGGCCCCTAAGGGCCGAGGGCCTACCTGGTACACAAAAAGGCTTCTGCCCCGGTAAGCAAAACTCACCAGCCCACGTTCCTGGTCTCAGTTTGCAGAGCTCCATGGGCACTCTCAAAGCAGCCCGAGTTGGCACAGGTGGCAGCTTGTCCCTGGGCGGCATCTTCGGATTCGCGGAAATCCAGGCAGCCGGCCCCTAAGGGCCGAGGGCCTAGCCTGGTACACAAAAAGGCTTCTGCCCCGGTAAGCAAAACTCACCAGCCCACGTTCCTGGTCTCAGTTTGCAGAGCTCCATGGGCACTCTCAAAGCAGCCCGAGTTGGCACAGGTGGCAGCTTGTCCCTGGGCGGCATCTTCGGATTCGCGGAAATCCAGCTGCCAGCCGGCCCCTAAGGGCCGAGGGCCTACCTGGTACACAAAAAGGCTTCTGCCCCGCTAAGCAAAACTCACCAGCCCACGTTCCTGGTCTCAGTTTGCAGAGCTCCATGGGCACTCTCAAAGCAGCCCGAGTTGGCACAGGTGGCAGCTTGTCCCTGGGCGGCATCTTCGGATTCGCGGAAATCCAGCTGGCAGCCGCCCCTAAGGGCCGAGGGCCTACCTGGTACACAAAAAGGCTTCTGCCCGGTAAGCAAAACCACCAGCCCACGTTCCTGGTCTCAGTTTGCAGAGCTCCATGGGCACTCTCAAAGCAGCCCGAGTTGGCACAGCTGGCAGCTTGTCCCTGGGCGGCATCTTCGGATTCGCGGAAATCCAGCTGCCAGCCGGCCCCTAAGGGCCGAGGGCCTACCTGGTACACAAAAAGGCTTCTGCCCCGGTAAGCAAAACTCACCAGCCCACGTTCCTGGTCTCAGTTTGCAGAGCTCCATGGGCACTCTCAAAGCAGCCCGAGTTGGCACAGGTGGCAGCTTGTCCCTGGGCGGCATCTTCGGATTCGCGGAAATCCAGCAGGCAGCCGGCCCCTAAGGGCCGAGGGCCTACCTGGTACACAAAAAGGCTTCTGCTCCGGTAAGCAAAACTCACCAGCCCACGTTCCTGGTCTCAGTTTGCAGAGCTCCATGGGCACTCTCAAAGCAGCCCGAGTTGGCACAGGTGGCAGCTTGTCCCTGGGCGGCATCTTCGGATTCGTGGAAATCCAGCAGGCACAGCCGGCCCCTAAGGGCCGAGGGCCTACCTGGTACACAAAAAGGCTTCTGCCCCGGTAAGCAAAACTCACCACCCCACGTTCCTGGTCTCAGTTTGCAGAGCTCCATGGGCACTCTCAAAGCAGCCCGAGTTGGCACAGGTGGCAGCTTGTCCCTGGGCGGCATCTTCGGATTCGCGGAAATCCAGCAAAGCCAGCCGGCTTCCCCTAAGGGCCGAGGGCCTACCTGGTACACAAAAAGGCTTCTGCCCCGGTAAGCAAAATTCGCTCACCAGCCCACGTTCCTGGTCTCAGTTTGCAGAGCTCCATGGGCACTCTCAAAGCAGCCCGAGTGGAAATGGCACAGGTGGCAGCTTGTCCCTGGGCGAGCTCCATGGGCATCTTCGGATTCGCGGAAATCCAGCAGGCAGCCGGCCCCTAAGGGCCGAGGGCCTACCTGGTACACAAAAAGGCTTCTGCCCCGGTAAGCAAAACTCACCAGCCCACGTTCCTGGTCTCAGTTTGCAGAGCTCCATGGGCACTCTCAAAGCAGCCCGACTTGGCACAGGTGGCAGCTTGTCCCTGGGCGGCATCTTCGGATTCGCGGAAATCCAGCTGCCAGCCGGCCCCTAAGGGCCGAGGGCCTACCTGGTACACAAAAAGGCTTCTGCCCCGGTAAGCAAAACTCACCAGCCCACGTTCCTGGTCTCAGTTTGCAGAGCTCCATGGGCACTCTCAAAGCAGCCCGAGTTGGCACAGGTGGCAGCTTGTCCCTGGGCGGCATCTTCGGATTCGCGGAAATCCAGCAGGCAGCCGGCCCCTAAGGGCCGAGGGCCTACCTGGTACACAAAAAGGCTTCTGCTCCGGTAAGCAAAACTCACCAGCCCACGTTCCTGGTCTCAGTTTGCAGAGCTCCATGGGCACTCTCAAAGCAGCCCGAGTTGGCACAGCTGGCAGCTTGTCCCTGGGCGGCATCTTCGGATTCGCGGAAATCCAGCTGCCAGCCGGCCCCTAAGGGCCGAGGGCCTACCTGGTACACAAAAAGGCTTCTGCCCCGGTAAGCAAAACTCACCAGCCCACGTTCCTGGTCTCAGTTTGCAGAGCTCCATGGGCACTCTCAAAGCAGCCCGAGTTGGCACAGGTGGCAGCTTGTCCCTGGGCGGCATCTTCGGATTCGCGGAAATCCAGCTGCCAGCCGGCCCCTAAGGGCCGAGGGCCTACCTGGTACACAAAAAGGCTTCTGCCCCGGTAAGCAGCAAAGAGCTCCATGGGCACCAGCCCCACAGGTGGCAGCTTGTTCCTTGGTCTCAGTTACCTGTACACAGTAAGCTCCACGTTCCTGGTGGGCACTCTCTCAAAGCAGCCCGAGTTGGCACAGGTGGCAGCTTGTCCCTGGGCGGCCATCTTCGGATTCGCGCAGAAATCCAGCAGGCAGCCGGCCCCTAAGGGCCGAGGGCCTACCTGGTACACAAAAAGGCTTCTGCCCCGGTAAGCAAAACTCACCAGCCCACGTTCCTGGTCTCAGTTTGCAGAGCTCCATGGGCACTCTCAAAGCAGCCCGAGTTGGCACAGGTGGCAGCTTGTCCCTGGGCGGCATCTTCGGATTCGCGGAAATCCAGCTGCCAGCCGGCCCCTAAGGGCCGAGGGCCTACCTGGTACACAAAAAGGCTTCTGCCCCGGTAAGCAAAACTCACCAGCCCACGTTCCTGGTCTCAGTTTGCAGAGCTCCATGGGCACTCTCAAAGCAGCCCGAGTTGGCACAGGTGGCAGCTTGTCCCTGGGCGGCATCTTCGGATTCGCGGAAATCCAGCAGGCAGCCGGCCCCTAAGGGCCGAGGGCCTACCTGGTACACAAAAAGGCTTCTGCCCCGGTAAGCAAAACTCACCAGCCCACGTTCCTGGTCTCAGTTTGCAGAGCTCCATGGGCACTCTCAAAGCAGCCCGAGTTGGCACAGGTGGCAGCTTGTCCCTGGGCGGCATCTTCGGATTCGCGGAAATCCAGCTGCCAGCCGGCCCCTAAGGGCCGAGGGCCTACCTGGTACACAAAAAGGCTTCTGCCCCGGTAAGCAAAACTCACCAGCCCACGTTCCTGGTCTCAGTTTGCAGAGCTCCATGGGCACTCTCAAAGCAGCCCGAGTTGGCACAGGTGGCAGCTTGTCCCTGGGCGGCATCTTCGGATTCGCGGAAATCCAGCAGGCAGCCGGCCCCTAAGGGCCGAGGGCCTACCTGGTACACAAAAAGGCTTCTGCCCCGGTAAGCAAAACTCACCAGCCCACGTTCCTGGTCTCAGTTTGCAGAGCTCCATGGGCACTCTCAAAGCAGCCCGAGTTGGCACAGGTGGCAGCTTGTCCCTGGGCGGCATCTTCGGATTCGCGGAAATCCAGCAGGCAGCCGGCCCCTAAGGGCCGAGGGCCTACCTGGTACACAAAAAGGCTTCTGCCCCGGTAAGCAAAACTCACCAGCCCACGTTCCTGGTCTCAGTTTGCAGAGCTCCATGGGCACTCTCAAAGCAGCCCGAGTTGGCACAGGTGGCAGCTTGTCCCTGGGCGGCATCTTCGGATTCGCGGAAATCCAGCAGGCAGCCGGCCCCTAAGGGCCGAGGGCCTACCTGGTACACAAAAAGGCTTCTGCCCCGGTAAGCAAAACTCACCAGCCCACGTTCCTGGTCTCAGTTTGCAGAGCTCCATGGGCACTCTCAAAGCAGCCCGAGTTGGCACAGGTGGCAGCTTGTCCCTGGGCATCATCTTCGGATTCGCGGAAATCCAGCAGGCAGCCGGCCCCTAAGGGCCGAGGGCCTACCTGGTACACAAAAAGGCTTCTGCCCCGGTAAGCAAAACTCACCAGCCCACGTTCCTGGTCTCAGTTTGCAGAGCTCCATGGGCACTCTCAAAGCAGCCCGAGTTGGCACAGGTGGCAGCTTGTCCCTGGGCGGCATCTTCGGATTCGCGGAAATCCAGCTGCCAGCCGGCCCCTAAGGGCCGAGGGCCTACCTGGTACAGTTTGGTACAAAAAGGCTTCTGCCCCGGTAAGCAAAACTCACCAGCCCACGTTCCTGGTCTCAGTTTGCAGAGCTCCATGGGCACTCTCAAAGCAGCCCGAGTTGGCACAGGTGGCAGCTTGTCCCTGGGCGGCATCTTCGGATTCGCGGAAATCCAGCTGCCAGCCGGCCCCTAAGGGCCGAGGGCCTACCTGGTACACAAAAAGGCTTCTGCCCCGGTAAGCAAAACTCACCAGCCCACGTTCCTGGTCTCAGTTTGCAGAGCTCCATGGGCACTCTCAAAGCAGCCCGAGTTGGCACAGGTGGCAGCTTGTCCCTGGGCGGCATCTTCGGATTCGCGGAAATCCAGCAGGCAGCCGGCCCCTAAGGGCCGAGGGCCTACCTGGTACACAAAAAGGCTTCTGCCCCGGTAAGCAAAACTCACCAGCCCACGTTCCTGGTCTCAGTTTGCAGAGCTCCATGGGCACTCTCAAAGCAGCCCGAGTTGGCACAGGTGGCAGCTTGTCCCTGGGCGGCATCTTCGGATTCGCGGAAATCCAGCAGGCAGCCGGCCCCTAAGGGCCGAGGGCCTACCTGGTACACAAAAAGGCTTCTGCCCCGGTAAGCAAAACTCACCAGCCCACGTTCCTGGTCTCAGTTTGCAGAGCTCCATGGGCACTCTCAAAGCAGCCCGAGTTGGCACAGGTGGCAGCTTGTCCCTGGGCGGCATCTTCGGATTCGCGGAAATCCAGCTACCTGGTACACAGCCGGCCCACCCCTAAGGGCACTCGCAGCCCGAGGGCCTACCTGGGCGGTACATCCAGCTGCCAGCCGGCCCCTAAAGGGCTTCTGCCCCGGTAAGCAAAACTCACCAGCCCACGTTCCTGGTCTCAGTTTGCAGAGCTCCATGGGCACTCTCAAAGCAGCCCGAGTTGGCACAGGTGGCAGCTTGTCCCTGGGCGGCATCTTCGGATTCGCGGAAATCCAGCAGGCAGCCGGCCCCTAAGGGCCGAGGGCCTACCTGGTACACAAAAAGGCTTCTGCCCCGGTAAGCAAAACTCACCAGCCCACGTTCCTGGTCTCAGTTTGCAGAGCTCCATGGGCACTCTCAAAGCAGCCCGAGTTGGCACAGGTGGCAGCTTGTCCCTGGGCGGCATCTTCGGATTCGCGGAAATCCAGCAGGCAGCCGGCCCCTAAGGGCCGAGGGCCTACCTGGTACACAAAAAGGCTTCTGCCCCGGTAAGCAAAACTCACCACCCCACGTTCCTGGTCTCAGTTTGCAGAGCTCCATGGGCACTCTCAAAGCAGCCCGAGTTGGCACAGGTGGCAGCTTGTCCCTGGGCGGCATCTTCGGATTCGCGGAAATCCAGCTGGCAGCCGGCCCCTAAGGGCCGAGGGCCTACCTGGTACACAAAAAGGCTTCTGCCCCGGTAAGCAAAACTCACCAGCCCACGTTCCTGGTGTCAGTTTGCAGAGCTCCATGGGCACTCTCAAAGCAGCCCGAGTTGGCACAGGTGGCAGCTTGTCCCTGGGCGGCATCTTCGGATTCGCGGAAATCCAGCAGGCAGCCGGCCCCTAAGGGCCGAGGGCCTACCTGGTACACAAAAAGGCTTCTGCCCCGGTAAGCAAAACTCACCAGCCCACGTTCCTGGTCTCAGTTTGCAGAGCTCCATGGGCACTCTCAAAGCAGCCCGAGTTGGCACAGGTGGCAGCTTGTCCCTGGGCGGCATCTTCGGATTCGCGGAAATCCAGCAGGCAGCCGGCCCCTAAGGGCCGAGGGCCTACCTGGTACACAAAAAGGCTTCTGCCCCGGTAAGCAAAACTCACCAGCCCACGTTCCTGGTGTCAGTTTGCAGAGCTCCATGGGCACTCTCAAAGCAGCCCGAGTTGGCACAGGTGGCAGCTTGTCCCTGGGCGGCATCTTCGGATTCGCGGAAATCCAGCTGCCAGCCGGCCCCTAAGGGCCGAGGGCCTACCTGGTACACAAAAAGGCTTCTGCCCCGGTAAGCAAAACTCACCAGCCCACGTTCCTGGTCTCAGTTTGCAGAGCTCCATGGGCACTCTCAAAGCAGCCCGAGTTGGCACAGGTGGCAGCTTGTCCCTGGGCGGCATCTTCGGATTCGCGGAAATCCAGCAGGCAGCCGGCCCCTAAGGGCCGAGGGCCTACCTGGTACACAAAAAGGCTTCTGCCCCGGTAAGCAAAACTCACCAGCCCACGTTCCTGGTCTCAGTTTGCAGAGCTCCATGGGCACTCTCAAAGCAGCCCGAGTTGGCACAGGTGGCAGCTTGTCCCTGGGCGGCATCTTCGGATTCGCGGAAATCCAGCTGCCAGCCGGCCCCTAAGGGCCGAGGGCCTACCTGGTACACAGGTGGCAGCTTGTCCCTGGGCGGCAAAAGGCTTCTGCAGCCCGAGTTAAGCAAAACTCACCAGGGCCTACCCACGTTCCTGGTCTCAGTTTGCAGAGCTCCATGGGCACTCTCAAAGCAGCCCGAGTTGGCACAGGTGGCAGCTTGTCCCTGGGCGGCATCTTCGGATTCGCGGAAATCCAGCAGGCAGCCGGCCCCTAAGGGCCGAGGGCCTACCTGGTACACAAAAAGGCTTCTGCCCCGGTAAGCAAAACTCACCAGCCCACGTTCCTGGTCTCAGTTTGCAGAGCTCCATGGGCACTCTCAAAGCAGCCCGAGTTGGCACAGGTGGCAGCTTGTCCCTGGGCGGCATCTTCGGATTCGCGGAAATCCAGCAGGCAGCCGGCCCCTAAGGGCCGAGGGCCTACCTGGTACACAAAAAGGCTTCTGCCCCGGTAAGCAAAACTCACCAGCCCACGTTCCTGGTCTCAGTTTGCAGAGCTCCATGGGCACTCTCAAAGCAGCCCGAGTTGGCACAGGTGGCAGCTTGTCCCTGGGCGGCATCTTCGGATTCGCGGAAATCCAGCAGGCAGCCGGCCCCTAAGGGCCGAGGGCCTACCTGGTACACAAAAAGGCTTCTGCCCCGGTAAGCAAAACTCACCAGCCCACGTTCCTGGTCTCAGTTTGCAGAGCTCCATGGGCACTCTCAAAGCAGCCCGAGTTGGCACAGGTGGCAGCTTGTCCCTGGGCGGCATCTTCGGATTCGCGGAAATCCAGCTGCCAGCCGGCCCCTAAGGGCCGAGGGCCTACCTGGTACACAAAAAGGCTTCTGCTCCGGTAAGCAAAACGCACCACCCCACGTTCCTGGTCTCAGTTTGCAGAGCTCCATGGGCACTCTCAAAGCAGCCCGAGTTGGCACAGGTGGCAGCTTGTCCCTGGGCGGCATCTTCGGATTCGCGGAAATCCAGCAGGCAGCCGGCCCCTAAGGGCCGAGGGCCTACCTGGTACACAAAAAGGCTTCTGCCCCGGTAAGCAAAACTCACCAGCCCACGTTCCTGGTCTCAGTTTGCAGAGCTCCATGGGCACTCTCAAAGCAGCCCGAGTTGGCACAGGTGGCAGCTTGTCCCTGGGCGGCATCTTCGGATTCGCGGAAATCCAGCAGGCAGCCGGCCCCTAAGGGCCGAGGGCCTACCTGGTACACAAAAAGGCTTCTGCCCCGGTAAGCAAAACTCACCAGCCCACGTTCCTGGTCTCAGTTTGCAGAGCTCCATGGGCACTCTCAAAGCAGCCCGAGTTGGCACAGGTGGCAGCTTGTCCCTGGGCGGCATCTTCGGATTCGCGGAAATCCACGTTCCTGGTCTCAGTTTGCAGAGCTCCATGGGCACTCTCAAAGCAGCCCGAGTTGGCACAGGTGGCAGCTTGTCCCTGGGCGGCATCTTCGGATTCGCGGAAATCCAGCAGGCAGCCGGCCCCTAAGGGCCGAGGGCCTACCTGGTACACAAAAAGGCTTCTGCCCCGGTAAGCAAAACTCACCACCCCACGTTCCTGGTCTCAGTTTGCAGAGCTCCATGGGCACTCTCAAAGCAGCCCGAGTTGGCACAGGTGGCAGCTTGTCCCTGGGCGGCATCTTCGGATTCGCGGAAATCCAGCAGGCAGCCGGCCCCTAAGGGCCGAGGGCCTACCTGGTACACAAAAAGGCTTCTGCCCCGGTAAGCAAAACTCACCACCCCACGTTCCTGGTCTCAGTTTGCAGAGCTCCATGGGCACTCTCAAAGCAGCCCGAGTTGGCACAGGTGGCAGCTTGTCCCTGGGCGGCATCTTCGGATTCGCGGAAATCCAGCAGGCAGCCGGCCCCTAAGGGCCGAGGGCCTACCTGGTACACAAAAAGGCTTCTGCCCCATGGGTAGCCCGAGTTGGCAAAGCTTGTCCCTGGGCGGCATCTTCGGATTCGCGGAAATCCAGCAGGCAGCCGGACCCACCAGGGCCACAGGCTTCGTTAAGCCTGGTCCTCAGTTTGCAGAGCTCCATGGGCACTCTCAAAGCAGCCCGAGTTGGCACAGGTGGCAGCTTGTCCCTGGGCGGCATCTTCGGATTCGCGGAAATCCAGCTGCCAGCCGGCCCCTAAGGGCCGAGGGCCTACCTGGTACACAAAAAGGCTTCTGCTCCGGTAAGCAAAACTCACCACCCCACGTTCCTGGTCTCAGTTTGCAGAGCTCCATGGGCACTCTCAAAGCAGCCCGAGTTGGCACAGGTGGCAGCTTGTCCCTGGGCGGCATCTTCGGATTCGCGGAAATCCAGCAGGCAGCCGGCCCCTAAGGGCCGAGGGCCTACCTGGTACACAAAAAGGCTTCTGCCCCGGTAAGCAAAACTCACCACCCCACGTTCCTGGTCTCAGTTTGCAGAGCTCCATGGGCACTCTCAAAGCAGCCCGAGTTGGCACAGGTGGCAGCTTGTCCCTGGGCGGCATCTTCGGATTCGCGGAAATCCAGCAGGCAGCCGGCCCCTAAGGGCCGAGGGCCTACCTGGTACACAAAAAGGCTTCTGCCCCGGTAAGCAAAACTCACCAGCCCACGTTCCTGGTCTCAGTTTGCAGAGCTCCATGGGCACTCTCAGTTTGCAGCCGGCCCCTAAGGGAGCTCCATGGGCACTCTCAAGCAGCAGCCCCTAAGGGCCGAGGGCCTACCTGGTACACAAAAAGGTAAGCAAAACTCACCAGCCCAGTTCCTGGTTCAGTTTGCAGAGCTCCATGGGCACTCTCAAAGCAGCCCGAGTTGGCACAGGTGGCAGCTTGTCCCTGGGCGGCATCTTCGATTCGCGGAAATCCAGCAGGCAGCCGGCCCCTAAGGGCCGAGGGCCTACCTGGTACACAAAAAGGCTTCTGCCCCGGTAAGCAAAACTCACCAGCCCACGTTCCTGGTCTCAGTTTGCAGAGCTCCATGGGCACTCTCAAAGCAGCCCGAGTTGGCACAGGTGGCAGCTTGTCCCTGGGCGGCATCTTCGGATTCGCGGAAATCCAGCTAAGGGCCGAGGGCCTACCTGCTACACAAAAAGGCTTCTGCCCCGGTAAGCAAAACAGCTCCATGGGCACTCTCAAAGCGGCCCCTAAGGGTCAGTTTGCAGAGCTCCAGGGCCCTACCTGCTTGTACATTCGCGGAAAAAGGCAGCCGGCTAAGGGCCGAGGGCCTCTGCTTCTGCCCCGGTAAGCAAAACTCACCAGCCCACGTTCCTGGTCTCAGTTTGCAGAGCTCCATGGGCACTCTCAAAGCAGCCCGAGTTGGCACAGGTGGCAGCTTGTCCCTGGGCGGCATCTTCGGATTCGCGGAAATCCAGCAGGCAGCCGGCCCCTAAGGGCCGAGGGCCTACCTGGTACACAAAAAGGCTTCTGCCCCGGTAAGCAAAACTCACCAGCCCACGTTCCTGGTCTCAGTTTGCAGAGCTCCATGGGCACTCTCGAGTTGGCACAGGTGGCAGCTTGTCCCTGGGCGGCATCTTCGGTTCGCGGGCCTACCTGGTACACAAAAAGGCTTCTGCCCCGGTAAGCAAAACTCACCAGCCCACGTTCCTGGTCTCAGTTTGCAGAGCTCCATGGGCAGCTTGGGCGGTCGCGAAAATCCAGCAGGCAGCCGGCCCCTAAGGGCCCCTGGGTTCCTGGTCTCAGTTTGTAGAGCTCCCATGGCACAGGTGGCAGCTTTCCCGGATTCGCGGAAATCCAGCAGGCAGCCGGCCCCTAAGGGCCGAGGGCCTACCTGGTACACAAAAAGGCTTCTGCCCCGGTAAGCAAAACTCACCACCCCACGTTCCTGGTCTCAGTTTGCAGAGCTCCATGGGCACTCTCAAAGCAGCCCGAGTTGGCACAGGTGGCAGCTTGTCCCTGGGCGGCATCTTCGGATTCGCGGAAATCCAGCAGGCAGCCGGCCCCTAAGGGCCGAGGGCCTACCTGGTACACAAAAAGGCTTCTGCCCCGGTAAGCAAAACTCACCAGCCCACGTTCCTGGTCTCAGTTTGCAGAGCTCCATGGGCACTCTCAAAGCAGCCCGAGTTGGCACAGGTGGCAGCTTGTCCCTGGGCGGCATCTTCGGATTCGCGGAAATCCAGCTGCCAGCCGGCCCCTAAGGGCCGAGGGCCTACCTGGTACACAAAAAGGCTTCTGCCCCGGTAAGCAAAACTCACCAGCCCACGTTCCTGGTCTCAGTTTGCAGAGCTCCATGGGCACTCTCAAAGCAGCCCGAGTTGGCACAGGTGGCAGCTTGTCCCTGGGCGGCATCTTCGGATTCGCGGAAATCCAGCAGGCAGCCGGCCCCTAAGGGCCGAGGGCCTACCTGGTACACAAAAAGGCTTCTGCCCCAGTAAGCAAAACTCACCAGCCCACGTTCCTGGTCTCAGTTTGCAGAGCTCCATGGGCACTCTCAAAGCAGCCCGAGTTGGCACAGGTGGCAGCTTGTCCCTGGGCGGCATCTTCGGATTCGCGGAAATCCAGCAGGCAGCCGGCCCCTAAGGGCCGAGGGCCTACCTGGTACACAAAAAGGCTTCTGCCCCGGTAAGCAAAACTCACCAGCCCACGTTCCTGGTCTCAGTTTGCAGAGCTCCATGGGCACTCTCAAAGCAGCCCGAGTTGGCACAGGTGGCAGCTTGTCCCTGGGCGGCATCTTCGGATTCGCGGAAATCCAGCTGCCAGCCGGCCCCTAAGGGCCGAGGGCCTACCTGGTACACAAAAAGGCTTCTGCTCCGGTAAGCAAAACGCACCACCCCACGTTCCTGGTGTCAGTTTGCAGAGCTCCATGGGCACTCTCAAAGCAGCCCGAGTTGGCACAGGTGGCAGCTTGTCCCTGGGCGGCATCTTCGGATTCGCGGAAATCCAGCAGGCAGCCGGCCCCTAAGGGCCGAGGGCCTACCTGGTACACAAAAAGGCTTCTGCCCCGGCAAGCAAAACTCACCAGCCCACGTTCCTGGTGTCAGTTTGCAGAGCTCCATGGGCACTCTCAAAGCAGCCCGAGTTGGCACAGGTGGCAGCTTGTCCCTGGGCGGCATCTTCGGATTCGCGAAAATCCAGCAGGCAGCCGGCCCCTAAGGGCCGAGGGCCTACCTGGTACACAAAAAGGCTTCTGCCCCGGTAAGCAAAACTCACCAGCCCACGTTCCTGGTCTCAGTTTGCAGAGCTCCATGGGCACTCTCAAAGCAGCCCGAGTTGGCACAGGTGGCAGCTTGTCCCTGGGCGGCATCTTCGGATTCGCGGAAATCCAGCTGCCAGCCGACCCCTAAGGGCCGAGGGCCTACCTGGTACACAAAAAGGCTTCTGCCCCGGTAAGCAAAACTCACCAGCCCACGTTCCTGGTCTCAGTTTGCAGAGCTCCATGGGCACTCTCAAAGCAGCCCGAGTTGGCACAGGTGGCAGCTTGTCCCTGGGCATCATCTTCGGATTCGCGGAAATCCAGCAGGCAGCCGGCCCCTAAGGGCCGAGGGCCTACCTGGTACACAAAAAGGCTTCTGCCCCGGTAAGCAAAACTCACCAGCCCACGTTCCTGGTCTCAGTTTGCAGCAGCTCCATGGGCACTCTCAAAGCAGCCCGAGTTGGCACAGGTGGCAGCTGGCAGCTTGTCCCTGGGCGGCATCTTCGGATTCGCGGAAATCCAGCAGGCAGCCGGCCCCTAAGGGCCGAGGGCCTACCTGGTACACAAAAAGGCTTCTGCCCCGGTAAGCAAAACTCACCACCCCATCCGGATTCGCGGAACGTTCCTGGTCTCAGTTTGCAGAGCTCCATGGGCACTCTCAAAGCAGCCCGACTTGGCACAGGTGGCAGCTTGTCCCTCGGCATCTTCAGCAGGCAGCCGGCCCCTAAGGGCCGAGGGCCTACCTGGTACACAAAAAGGCTTCTGCCCCGGTAAGCAAAACTCACCAGCCCACGTTCCTGGTCTCAGTTTGCAGAGCTCCATGGGCACTCTCAAAGCAGCCCGAGTTGGCACAGGTGGCAGCTTGTCCCTGGGCGGCATCTTCGGATTCGCGGAAATCCAGCAGGCAGCCGGCCCCTAAGGGCCGAGGGCCTACCTGGTACACAAAAAGGCTTCTGCCCCGGTAAGCAAAACTCACCAGCCCACGTTCCTGGTCTCAGTTTGCAGAGCTCCATGGGCACTCTCAAAGCAGCCCGAGTTGGCACAGGTGGCAGCTTGTCCCTGGGCGGCATCTTCGGATTCGCGGAAATCCAGCAGGCAGCCGGCCCCTAAGGGCCGAGGGCCTACCTGGTACACAAAAAGGCTTCTGCCCCGGTAAGCAAAACTCACCAGCCCACGTTCCTGGTCTCAGTTTGCAGAGCTCCATGGGCACTCTCAAAGCAGCCCGAGTTGGCACAGGTGGCAGCTTGTCCCTGGGCGGCATCTTCGGATTCGCGGAAATCCAGCAGGCAGCCGGCCCCTAAGGGCCGAGGGCCTACCTGGTACACAAAAAGGCTTCTGCCCCGGTAAGCAAAACTCACCAGCCCACGTTCCTGGTCTCAGTTTGCAGAGCTCCATGGGCACTCTCAAAGCAGCCCGAGTTGGCACAGGTGGCAGCTTGTCCCTGGGCGGCATCTTCGGATTCGCGGAAATCCAGCAGGCAGCCGGCCCCTAAGGGCCGAGGGCCTACCTGGTACACAAAAAGGCTTCTGCCCCGGTAAGCAAAACTCACCAGCCCACGTTCCTGGTCTCAGTTTGCAGAGCTCCATGGGCACTCTCAAAGCAGCCCGAGTTGGCACAGGTGGCAGCTTGTCCCTGGGCGGCATCTTCGGATTCGCGGAAATCCAGCAGGCAGCCGGCCCCTAAGGGCCGAGGGCCTACCTGGTACACAAAAAGGCTTCTGCCCCGGTAAGCAAAACTCACCAGCCCACGTTCCTGGTCTCAGTTTGCAGAGCTCCATGGGCACTCTCAAAGCAGCCCGAGTTGGCACAGGTGGCAGCTTGTCCCTGGGCGGCATCTTCGGATTCGCGGAAATCCAGCAGGCAGCCGGCCCCTAAGGGCCGAGGGCCTACCTGGTACACAAAAAGGCTTCTGCCCCGGTAAGCAAAACTCACCAGCCCACGTTCCTGGTCTCAGTTTGCAGAGCTCCATGGGCACTCTCAAAGCAGCCCGAGTTGGCACAGGTGGCAGCTTGTCCCTGGGCGGCATCTTCGGATTCGCGGAAATCCAGCTGCCAGCCGGCCCCTAAGGGCCGAGGGCCTACCTGGTACACAAAAAGGCTTCTGCCCCGGTAAGCAAAACTCACCAGCCCACGTTCCTGGTCTCAGTTTGCAGAGCTCCATGGGCACTCTCAAAGCAGCCCGAGTTGGCACAGGTGGCAGCTTGTCCCTGGGCGGCATCTTCGGATTCGCGGAAATCCAGCTGCCAGCCGGCCCCTAAGGGCCGAGGGCCTACCTGGTACACAAAAAGGCTTCTGCCCCGGTAAGCAAAACTCACCAGCCCACGTTCCTGGTCTCAGTTTGCAGAGCTCCATGGGCACTCTCAAAGCAGCCCGAGTTGGCACAGGTGGCAGCTTGTCCCTGGGCGGCATCTTCGGATTCGCGGAAATCCAGCTGCCAGCCGGCCCCTAAGGGCCGAGGGCCTACCTGGTACACAAAAAGGCTTCTGCCCCGGTAAGCAAAACTCACCAGCCCACGTTCCTGGTCTCAGTTTGCAGAGCTCCATGGGCACTCTCAAAGCAGCCCGAGTTGGCACAGGTGGCAGCTTGTCCCTGGGCGGCATCTTCGGATTCGCGGAAATCCAGCAGGCAGCCGGCCCCTAAGGGCCGAGGGCCTACCTGGTACACAAAAAGGCTTCTGCCCCGGTAAGCAAAACTCACCAGCCCACGTTCCTGGTCTCAGTTTGCAGAGCTCCATGGGCACTCTCAAAGCAGCCCGAGTTGGCACAGGTGGCAGCTTGTCCCTGGGCGGCATCTTCGGATTCGCGGAAATCCAGCAGGCAGCCGGCCCCTAAGGGCCGAGGGCCTACCTGGTACACAAAAAGGCTTCTGCCCCGGTAAGCAAAACTCACCAGCCCACGTTCCTGGTCTCAGTTTGCAGAGCTCCATGGGCACTCTCAAAGCAGCCCGAGTTGGCACAGGTGGCAGCTTGTCCCTGGGCGGCATCTTCGGATTCGCGGAAATCCAGCAGGCAGCCGGCCCCTAAGGGCCGAGGGCCTACCTGGTACACAAAAAGGCTTCTGCCCCGGTAAGCAAAACTCACCAGCCCACGTTCCTGGTCTCAGTTTGCAGAGCTCCATGGGCACTCTCAAAGCAGCCCGAGTTGGCACAGCTGGCAGCTTGTCCCTGGGCGGCATCTTCGGATTCGCGGAAATCCAGCTGCCAGCCGGCCCCTAAGGGCCGAGGGCCTACCTGGTACACAAAAAGGCTTCTGCCCCGGTAAGCAAAACTCACCAGCCCACGTTCCTGGTCTCAGTTTGCAGAGCTCCATGGGCACTCTCAAAGCAGCCCGAGTTGGCACAGCTGGCAGCTTGTCCCTGGGCGGCATCTTCGGATTCGCGGAAATCCAGCTGCCAGCCGGCCCCTAAGGGCCGAGGGCCTACCTGGTACACAAAAAGGCTTCTGCCCCGGTAAGCAAAACTCACCAGCCCACGTTCCTGGTGTCAGTTTGCAGAGCTCCATGGGCACTCTCAAAGCAGCCCGAGTTGGCACAGGTGGCAGCTTGTCCCTGGGCATCATCTTTGGATTCGCGGAAATCCAGCAGGCAGCCGGCCCCTAAGGGCCGAGGGCCTACCTGGTACACAAAAAGGCTTCTGCCCCGGTAAGCAAAACTCACCAGCCCACATTCCTGGTCTCAGTTTGCAGAGCTCCATGGGCACTCTCAAAGCAGCCCGAGTTGGCACAGGTGGCAGCTTGTCCCTGGGCGGCATCTTCGGATTCGCGGAAATCCAGCTGCCAGCCGGCCCCTAAGGGCCGAGGGCCTACCTGGTACACAAAAAGGCTTCTGCCCCGGTAAGCAAAACTCACCAGCCCACGTTCCTGGTCTCAGTTTGCAGAGCTCCATGGGCACTCTCAAAGCAGCCCGAGTTGGCACAGCTGGCAGCTTGTCCCTGGGCGGCATCTTCGGATTCGCGGAAATCCAGCTGCCAGCCGGCCCCTAAGGGCCGAGGGCCTACCTGGTACACAAAAAGGCTTCTGCCCCGGTAAGCAAAACTCACCAGCCCACGTTCCTGGTGTCAGTTTGCAGAGCTCCATGGGCACTCTCAAAGCAGCCCGAGTTGGCACAGCTGGCAGCTTGTCCCTGGGCGGCATCTTCGGATTCGCGGAAATCCAGCTGCCAGCCGGCCCCTAAGGGCCGAGGGCCTACCTGGTACACAAAAAGGCTTCTGCCCCGGTAAGCAAAACTCACCAGCCCACGTTCCTGGTGTCAGTTTGCAGAGCTCCATGGGCACTCTCAAAGCAGCCCGAGTTGGCACAGGTGGCAGCTTGTCCCTGGGCGGCATCTTCGGATTCGCGGAAATCCAGCTGCCAGCCGGCCCCTAAGGGCTGAGGGCCTACCTGGTACACAAAAAGGCTTCTGCCCCGGTAAGCAAAACTCACCAGCCCACGTTCCTGGTCTCAGTTTGCAGAGCTCCATGGGCACTCTCAAAGCAGCCCGAGTTGGCACAGGTGGCAGCTTGTCCCTGGGCGGCATCTTCGGATTCGCGGAAATCCAGCTGCCAGCCGGCCCCTAAGGGCTGAGGGCCTACCTGGTACACAAAAAGGCTTCTGCCCCGGTAAGCAAAACTCACCACCCCACGTTCCTGGTCTCAGTTTGCAGAGCTCCATGGGCACTCTCAAAGCAGCCCGAGTTGGCACAGGTGGCAGCTTGTCCCTGGGCATCATCTTCGGATTCGCGGAAATCCAGCTGCCAGCCGGCCCCTAAGGGCCGAGGGCCTACCTGGTACACAAAAAGGCTTCTGCCCCGGTAAGCAAAACTCACCAGCCCACGTTCCTGGTCTCAGTTTGCAGAGCTCCATGGGCACTCTCAAAGCAGCCCGAGTTGGCACAGGTGGCAGCTTGTCCCTGGGCGGCATCTTCGGATTCGCGGAAATCCAGCTGCCAGCCGGCCCCTAAGGGCCGAGGGCCTACCTGGTACACAAAAAGGCTTCTGCCCCGGTAAGCAAAACTCACCAGCCCACGTTCCTGGTCTCAGTTTGCAGAGCTCCATGGGCCCTCTCAAAGCAGCCCGAGTTGGCACAGGTGGCAGCTTGTCCCTGGGCGGCATCTTCGGATTCGCGGAAATCCAGCTGCCAGCCGGCCCCTAAGGGCCGAGGGCCTACCTGGTACACAAAAAGGCTTCTGCCCCGGTAAGCAAAACTCACCAGCTCACGTTCCTGGTGTCAGTTTGCAGATCTGCAAGGGCACTCTCAAAGCAGCCCGAGTTGGCACAGGTGGCAGCTTGTCCCTGGGCATCATCTTCGGATTCGCGGAAATCCAGCAGGCAGCCGGCCCCTAATGGCCGAGGGCCTACTTGGTACACAAAAAGGCTTCTGCCCCGGTAAGCAAAACTCACCAGCCCACGTTCCTGGTCTCAGTTTGCAGAGCTCCATGGGCACTCTCAAAGCAGCCCGAGTTGGCACAGGTGGCAGCTTGTCCCTGGGCGGCATCTTCGGATTCGCGGAAATCCAGCTGCCAGCCGGCCCCTAAGGGCCGAGGGCCTACCTGGTACACAAAAAGTCTTCTGCTCCGGTAAGCAAAACGCACCACCCCACGTTCCTGGTCTCAGTTTGCAGAGCTCCATGGGCACTCTCAAAGCAGCCCGAGTTGGCACAGGTGGCAGCTTGTCCCTGGGCGGCATCTTCGGATTCGCGGAAATCCAGCTGCCAGCCGGCCCCTAAGGGCCGAGGGCCTACCTGGTACACAAAAAGGCTTCTGCCCCGGTAAGCAAAACTCACCAGCCCACATTCCTGGTGTCAGTTTGCAGAGCTGCATGGGCACTCTCAAAGCAGCCCGACTTGGCACAGGTGGCAGCTTGTCCCTGGGCATCATCTTCGGATTCGCGGAAATCCAGCTGCCAGCCGGCCCCTAAGGGCCGAGGGCCTACCTGGTACACAAAAAGGCTTCTGCCCCGGTAAGCAAAACTCACCAGCCCACATTCCTGGTGTCAGTTTGCAGAGCTGCATGGGCACTCTCAAAGCAGCCCGAGTTGGCACAGGTGGCAGCTTGTCCCTGGGCATCATCTTCGGATTCGCGGAAATCCAGCAGGCAGCCGGCCCCTAAGGGCTGAGGGCCTACCTGGTACACAAAAAGGCTTCTGCCCCGGTAAGCAAAACTCACCAGCCCACGTTCCTGGTCTCAGTTTGCAGAGCTCCATGGGCACTCTCAAAGCAGCCCGAGTTGGCACAGGTGGCAGCTTGTCCCTGGGCGGCATCTTCGGATTCGCGGAAATCCAGCTGCCAGCCGGCCCCTAAGGGCCGAGGGCCTACCTGGTACACAAAAAGGCTTCTGCCCCGGTAAGCAAAACTCACCAGCCCACGTTCCTGGTCTCAGTTTGCAGAGCTCCATGGGCACTCTCAAAGCAGCCCGAGTTGGCACAGGTGGCAGCTTGTCCCTGGGCATCATCTTCGGATTCGCGGAAATCCAGCAGGCAGCCGGCCCCTAAGGGCCGAGGGCCTACCTGGTACACAAAAAGGCTTCTGCCCCGGTAAGCAAAACTCACCAGCCCACATTCCTGGTCTCAGTTTGCAGAGCTCCATGGGCACTCTCAAAGCAGCCCGAGTTGGCACAGGTGGCAGCTTGTCCCTGGGCGGCATCTTCGGATTCGCGGAAATCCAGCAGGCAGCCGGCCCCTAAGGGCCGAGGGCCTACCTGGTACACAAAAAGGCTTCTGCCCCGGTAAGCAAAACTCACCAGCCCACGTTCCTGGTCTCAGTTTGCAGAGCTCCATGGGCACTCTCAAAGCAGCCCGAGTTGGCACAGGTGGCAGCTTGTCCCTGGGCGGCATCTTCGGATTCGCGGAAATCCAGCTGCCAGCCGGCCCCTAAGGGCCGAGGGCCTACCTGGTACACAAAAAGGCTTCTGCCCCGGTAAGCAAAACTCACCCCCCCAAGTTCCTGGTCTCAGTTTGCAGAGCTCCATGGGCACTCTCAAAGCAGCCCGAGTTGGCACAGGTGGCAGCTTGTCCCTGGGCGGCATCTTCGGATTCGCGGAAATCCAGCAGGCAGCCTGGGCCCCTATGGGCCGAGGGCCTACCTGGTACACAAAAAGGCTTCTGCCCCGGTAAGCAAAACTCACCAGCCCACGTTCCTGGTCTCAGTTTGCAGAGCTCCATGGGCCCTCTCAAAGCAGCCCGAGTTGACACAGGTGGCAGCTTGTCCCTGGGCGGCATCTTCGGATTCGCGGAAATCCAGCTGCCAGCCGGCCCCTAAGGGCCGAGGGCCTACCTGGTACACAAAAAGGCTTCTGCCCCGGTAAGCAAAACTCACCAGCTCACGTTCCTGGTGTCAGTTTGCAGAGCTGCATGGGCACTCTCAAAGCAGCCCGAGTTGGCACAGGTGGCAGCTTGTCCCTGGGCATCATCTTCGGATTCGCGGAAATCCAGCAGGCAGCCGGCCCCTAAGGGCCGAGGGCCTACCTGGTACACAAAAAGGCTTCTGCCCCGGTAAGCAAAACTCACCAGCCCACATTCCTGGTCTCAGTTTGCAGAGCTCCATGGGCACTCTCAAAGCAGCCCGAGTTGGCACAGCTGGCAGCTTGTCCCTGGGCGGCATCTTCGGATTCGCGGAAATCCAGCTGCCAGCCGGCCCCTAAGGGCCGAGGGCCTACCTGGTACACAAAAAGGATTCTGCCCCGGTAAGCAAAACTCACCAGCCCACGTTCCTGGTCTCAGTTTGCAGAGCTCCATGGGCACTCTCAAAGCAGCCCGAGTTGGCACAGGTGGCAGCTTGTCCCTGGGCGGCATCTTCGGATTCGCGGAAATCCAGCTGCCAGCCGGCCCCTAAGGGCCGAGGGCCTACCTGGTACACAAAAAGGCTTCTGCCCCGGTAAGCAAAACTCACCAGCCCACGTTCCTGGTCTCAGTTTGCAGAGATCCATGGGCACTCTCAAAGCAGCCCGACTTGGCACAGGTGGCAGCTTGTCCCTGGGCAGCATCTTCGGATTCGTGGAAATCCAGCAGGCAGCCGGCCCCTAAGGGCCGATGGCCTACCTGGTACACAAAAAGGCTTCTGCTCCGGTAAGCAAAACGCACCACCCCACGTTCCTGGTGTCAGTTTGCAGAGCTCCATGGGCACTCTCAAAGCAGCCCGAGTTGGCACAGGTGGCAGCTTGTCCCTGGGCGGCATCTTCGGATTCGCGGAAATCCAGCAGGCAGCCGGCCCCTAAGGGCCGAGGGCCTACCTGGTACACAAAAAGGCTTCTGCCCCGGCAAGCAAAACTCACCAGCCCACGTTCCTGGTCTCAGTTTGCAGAGCTCCATGGGCACTCTCAAAGCAGCCCGAGTTGGCACAGGTGGCAGCTTGTCCCTGGGCGGCATCTTCGGATTCGCGAAAATCCAGCAGGCAGCCGGCCCCTAAGGGCCGAGGGCCTACCTGGTACACAAAAAGGCTTCTGCCCCGGTAAGCAAAACTCACCACCCCACGTTCCTGGTCTCAGTTTGCAGAGCTCCATGGGCACTCTCAAAGCAGCCCGAGTTGGCACAGGTGGCAGCTTGTCCCTGGGCGGCATCTTCGGATTCGCGGAAATCCAGCTGCCAGCCGGCCCCTAAGGGCCGAGGGCCTACCTGGTACACAAAAAGGCTTCTGCCCCGGTAAGCAAAACTCACCAGCCCACATTCCTGGTGTCAGTTTGCAGAGCTGCATGGGCACTCTCAAAGCAGCCCGAGTTGGCACAGGTGGCAGCTTGTCCCTGGGCATCATCTTCGGATTCGCGGAAATCCAGCTGCCAGCCGGCCCCTAAGGGCCGAGGGCCTACCTGGTACACAAAAAGGCTTCTGCCCCGGTAAGCAAAACTCACCAGCCCACATTCCTGGTGTCAGTTTGCAGAGCTGCATGGGCACTCTCAAAGCAGCCCGAGTTGGCACAGGTGGCAGCTTGTCCCTGGGCATCATCTTCGGATTCGCGGAAATCCAGCAGGCAGCCGGCCCCTAAGGGCCGAGGGCCTACCTGGTACACAAAAAGGCTTCTGCCCCGGTAAGCAAAACTCACCAGCCCACGTTCCTGGTCTCAGTTTGCAGAGCTCCATGGGCACTCTCAAAGCAGCCCGAGTTGGCACAGGTGGCAGCTTGTCCCTGGGCGGCATCTTCGGATTCGCGGAAATCCAGCTGCCAGCCGGCCCCTAAGGGCCGAGGGCCTACCTGGTACACAAAAAGGCTTCTGCCCCGGTAAGCAAAACTCACCACCCCACGTTCCTGGTCTCAGTTTGCAGAGCTCCATGGGCACTCTCAAAGCAGCCCGAGTTGGCACAGCTGGCAGCTTGTCCCTGGGCGGCAACTTCGGATTCGCGGAAATCCAGCAGGCAGCCGGCCCCTAAGGGCTGAGGGCCTACCTGGTACACAAAAAGGCTTCTGCCCCGGTAAGCAAAACTCACCACCCCACGTTCCTGGTCTCAGTTTGCAGAGCTCCATGGGCACTCTCAAAGCAGCCCGAGTTGGCACAGGTGGCAGCTTGTCCCTGGGCGGCATCTTCGGATTCGCGGAAATCCAGCTGCCAGCCGGCCCCTAAGGGCCGAGGGCCTACCTGGTACACAAAAAGGCTTCTGCCCCGGTAAGCAAAACTCACCAGCCCACGTTCCTGGTCTCAGTTTGCAGAGCTCCATGGGCACTCTCAAAGCAGCCCGAGTTGGCACAGCTGGCAGCTTGTCCCTGGGCGGCATCTTCGGATTCGCGGAAATCCAGCTGCCAGCCGGCCCCTAAGGGCCGAGGGCCTACCTGGTACACAAAAAGGCTTCTGCCCCGGTAAGCAAAACTCACCAGCCCACATTCCTGGTCTCAGTTTGCAGAGCTCCATGGGCACTCTCAAAGCAGCCCGAGTTGGCACAGGTGGCAGCTTGTCCCTGGGCGGCATCTTCGGATTCGCGGAAATCCAGCAGGCAGCCGGCCCCTAAGGGCCGAGGGCCTACCTGGTACACAAAAAGGCTTCTGCCCCGGTAAGCAAAACTCACCAGCCCACGTTCCTGGTCTCAGTTTGCAGAGCTCCATGGGCACTCTCAAAGCAGCCCGAGTTGGCACAGGTGGCAGCTTGTCCCTGTGCGGCATCTTCGGATTCGCGGAAATCCAGCTGCCAGCCGGCCCCTAAGGGCCGAGGGCCTACCTGGTACACAAAAAGGCTTCTGCCCCGGTAAGCAAAACTCACCAGCCCACGTTCCTGGTCTCAGTTTGCAGAGCTCCATGGGCACTCTCAAAGCAGCCCGAGTTGGCACAGGTGGCAGCTTGTCCCTGGGCGGCATCTTCGGATTCGCGGAAATCCAGCAGGCAGCCGGCCCCTAAGGGCCGAGGGCCTACCTGGTACACAAAAAGGCTTCTGCCCCGGTAAGCAAAACTCACCAGCCCACGTTCCTGGTCTCAGTTTGCAGAGCTCCATGGGCACTCTCAAAGCAGCCCGAGTTGGCACAGGTGGCAGCTTGTCCCTGGGCGGCATCTTCGGATTCGCGGAAATCCAGCTGCCAGCCGGCCCCTAAGGGCCGAGGGCCTACCTGGTACACAAAAAGGCTTCTGCCCCGGTAAGCAAAACTCACCAGCCCACGTTCCTGGTGTCAGTTTGCAGAGCTCCATGGGCACTCTCAAAGCAGCCCGAGTTGGCACAGCTGGCAGCTTGTCCCTGGGCGGCATCTTCGGATTCGCGGAAATCCAGCAGGCAGACGGCCCCTAAGGGCCGAGGGCCTACCTGGTACACAAAAAGGCTTCTGCTCCGGTAAGCAAAACTCACCAGCCCACGTTCCTGGTCTCAGTTTGCAGAGCTCCATGGGCACTCTCAAAGCAGCCCGAGTTGGCACAGGTGGCAGCTTGTCCCTGGGCATCATCTTCGGATTCGCGGAAATCCAGCAGGCAGCCGGCCCCTAAGGGCCGAGGGCCTACCTGGTACACAAAAAGGCTTCTGCCCCGGTAAGCAAAACTCACCAGCCCACATTCCTGGTCTCAGTTTGCACAGCTCCATGGGCACTCTCAAAGCAGCCCGAGTTGGCACAGGTGGCAGCTTGTCCCTGGGCGGCATCTTCGGATTCGCGGAAATCCAGCTGCCAGCCGGCCCCTAAGGGCCGAGGGCCTACCTGGTACACAAAAAGGCTTCTGCCCCGGTAAGCAAAACTCACCAGCCCACGTTCCTGGTCTCAGTTTGCAGAGCTCCATGGGCACTCTCAAAGCAGCCCGAGTTGGCACAGGTGGCAGCTTGTCCCTGGGCGGCATCTTCGGATTCGCGGAAATCCAGCTGCCAGCCGGCCCCTAAGGGCCGAGGGCCTACCTGGTACACAAAAAGGCTTCTGCCCCGGTAAGCAAAACTCACCAGCCCACGTTCCTGGTCTCAGTTTGCAGAGCTCCATGGGCACTCTCAAAGCAGCCCGAGTTGGCACAGGTGGCAGCTTGTCCCTGGGCGGCATCTTCGGATTCGCGGAAATCCAGCTGCCAGCCGGCCCCTAAGGGCCGAGGGCCTACCTGGTACACAAAAGGCTTCTGCCCCGGTAAGCAAAACGCACCAGCCCACGTTCCTGGTGTCAGTTTGCAGAGCTCCATGGGCACTCTCAAAGCAGCCCGAGTTGGCACAGGTGGCAGCTTGTCCCTGGGCGGCATCTTCGGATTCGCGGAAATCCAGCTGCCAGCCGGCCCCTAAGGGCCGAGGGCCTACCTGGTACACAAAAAGGCTTCTGCCCCGGTAAGCAAAACTCACCAGCCCACATTCCTGGTCTCAGTTTGCAGAGCTCCATGGGCACTCTCAAAGCAGCCCGAGTTGGCACAGGTGGCAGCTTGTCCCTGGGCGGCATCTTCGGATTCGCGGAAATCCAGCAGGCAGCCGGCCCCTAAGGGCCGAGGGCCTACCTGGTACACAAAAAGGCTTCTGCCCCGGTAAGCAAAACTCACCAGCCCCAAGTTCCTGGTCTCAGTTTGCAGAGCTCCATGGGCACTCTCAAAGCAGCCCGAGTTGGCACAGGTGGCAGCTTGTCCCTGGGCATCATCTTCGGATTCGCGGAAATCCAGCAGGCAGCCGGCCCCTAAGGGCCGAGGGCCTACCTGGTACACAAAAAGGCTTCTGCCCCGGTAAGCAAAACTCACCAGCCCACGTTCCTGGTCTCAGTTTGCAGAGCTCCATGGGCACTCTCAAAGCAGCCCGAGTTGGCACAGCTGGCAGCTTGTCCCTGGGCGGCATCTTCGGATTCGCGGAAATCCAGCTGCCAGCCGGCCCCTAAGGGCTGAGGGCCTACCTGGTACACAAAAAGGCTTCTGCCCCGGTAAGCAAAACTCACCAGCCCACGTTCCTGGTCTCAGTTTGCAGAGCTCCATGGGCACTCTCAAAGCAGTCCCCGAGTTGGCACAGGTGGCAGCTTGTCAAAAAGGCCTGGGCATCATCTTCGGATTCGCGGCACAAATCCAGCTGCCAGCCGCCCCCTAAGGGCCGAGGGCCTACCTGGTACACAAAAAGGCTTCTGCCCCCGTAAGCAAAACTCACCAGCCCACGTTCCTGGTCTCAGTTTGCAGAGCTCCATGGGCACTCTCAAAGCAGCCCGAGTTGGCACAGGTGGCAGCTTGTCCCTGGGCGGCATCTTCGGATTCGCGGAAATCCAGCTGCCAGCCGGCCCCTAAGGGCCGAGGGCCTACCTGGTACACAAAAAGGCTTCTGCCCCGGTAAGCAAAACTCACCAGCCCACGTTCCTGGTCTCAGTTTGCAGAGCTCCATGGGCACTCTCAAAGCAGCCCGAGTTGGCACAGCTGGCAGCTTGTCCCTGGGCGGCATCTTCGGATTCGCGGAAATCCAGCTGCCAGCCGGCCCCTAAGGGCCGAGGGCATCATCTTCGGATTCGCGGAAATCCAGCTGCCAGCCGGCCCCTAAGGGCCGAGGGCCTACCTGGTACACAAAAAGGCTTCTGCCCCGGTAAGCAAAACTCACCAGCCCACATTCCTGGTCTCAGTTTGCAGAGCTCCATGGGCACTCTCAAAGCAGCCCGAGTTGGCACAGGTGGCAGCTTGTGCCAGCCGGCCCCTGGGCGGCATCTTCGGATTCGCGGAAATCCAGCAGGCAGACGGCCCCTAAGGGCCGAGGGCCTACCTGGTACACAAAAAGGCTTCTGCCCCGGTAAGCAAAACTCACCAGCCCACGTTCCTGGTCTCAGTTTGCAGAGCTCCATGGGCACTCTCAAAGCAGCCCGAGTTGGCACAGGTGGCAGCTTGTCCCTGGGCAGCATCTTCGGATTCGCGGAAATCCAGCTGCCAGCCGGCCCCTAAGGGCCGAGGGCCTACCTGGTACACAAAAAGGCTTCTGCCCCGGTAAGCAAAACTCACCCCCCCAAGTTCCTGGTGTCAGTTTGCAGAGCTCCATGGGCACTCTCAAAGCAGCCCGAGTTGGCACAGGTGGCAGCTTGTCCCTGGGCGGCATCTTCGGATTCGCGGAAATCCAGCAGGCAGCCGGCCCCTATGGGCCGAGGGCCTACCTGGTACACAAAAAGGCTTCTGCCCCGGTAAGCAAAACTCACCAGCCCACGTTCCTGGTCTCAGTTTGCAGAGCTCCATGGGCCCTCTCAAAGCAGCCCGAGTTGGCACAGGTGGCAGCTTGTCCCTGGGCGGCATCTTCGGATTCGCGGAAATCCAGCTGCCAGCCGGCCCCTAAGGGCCGAGGGCCTACCTGGTACACAAAAAAGGCTTCTGCCCCGGTAAGCAAAACTCACCAGCTCACGTTCCTGGTTTCAGTTTGCAGAGCTGCATGGGCACTCTCAAAGCAGCCCGAGTTGGCACAGGTGGCAGCTTGTCCCTGGGCATCATCTTCGGATTTGCGGAAATCCAGCAGGCAGCCGGCCCCTAATGGCCGAGGGCCTACTTGGTACACAAAAAGGCTTCTGCCCCGGTAAGCAAAACTCACCACCCCACGTTCCTGGTCTCAGTTTGCAGAGCTCCATGGGCACTCTCAAAGCAGCCCGAGTTGGCACAGGTGGCAGCTTGTCCCTGGGCGGCATCTTCGGATTCGCGGAAATCCAGCAGGCAGCCGGCCCCTAAGGGCCGAGGGCCTACCTGGTACACAAAAAGGCTTCTGCCCCGGTAAGCAAAACTCACCAGCCCACGTTCCTGGTCTCAGTTTGCAGAGCTCCATGGGCACTCTCAAAGCAGCCCGAGTTGGCACAGGTGGCAGCTTGTCCCTGGGCGGCATCTTCGGATTCGCGGAAATCCAGCTGCCAGCCGGCCCCTAAGGGCCGAGGGCCTACCTGGTACACAAAAAGGCTTCTGCTCCGGTAAGCAAAACGCACCACCCCACGTTCCTGGTCTCAGTTTGCAGAGCTCCATGGGCACTCTCAAAGCAGCCCGAGTTGGCACAGGTGGCAGCTTGTCCCTGGGCGGCATCTTCGGATTCGCGGAAATCCAGCAGGCAGCCGGCCCCTAAGGCCGAGGGCCTACCTGGTACACAAAAAGGCTTCTGCCCCGGTAAGCAAAACTCACCAGCCCACATTCCTGGTGTCAGTTTGCAGAGCTCCATGGGCACTCTCAAAGCAGCCCGAGTTGGCACAGGTGGCAGCTTGTCCCTGGGCGGCATCTTCGGATTCGCGGAAATCCAGCTGCCAGCCGGCCCCTAAGGGCCGAGGGCCTACCTGGTACACAAAAAGGCTTCTGCCCCGGTAAGCAAAACTCACCAGCCCACGTTCCTGGTCTCAGTTTGCAGAGCTCCATGGGCACTCTCAAAGCAGCCCGAGTTGGCACAGGTGGCAGCTTGTCCCTGGGCGGCATCTTCGGATTCGCGGAAATCCAGCTGCCAGCCGGCCCCTAAGGGCCGAGGGCCTACCTGGTACACAAAAAGGCTTCTGCCCCGGTAAGCAAAACTCACCACCCCAAGTTCCTGGTCTCAGTTTGCAGAGCTCCATGGGCACTCTCAAAGCAGCCCGAGTTGGCACAGGTGGCAGCTTGTCCCTGGGCATCATCTTCGGATTCGCGGAAATCCAGCAGGCAGCCGGCCCCTAAGGGCCGAGGGCCTACCTGGTACACAAAAAGGCTTCTGCCCCGGTAAGCAAAACTCACCAGCCCACGTTCCTGGTCTCAGTTTGCAGAGCTCCATGGGCACTCTCAAAGCAGCCCGAGTTGGCACAGGTGGCAGCTTGTCCCTGGGCGGCATCTTCGGATTCGCGGAAATCCAGCTGCCAGCCGGCCCCTAAGGGCCGAGGGCCTACCTGGTACACAAAAAGGCTTCTGCCCCGGTAAGCAAAACTCACCAGCCCACGTTCCTGGTGTCAGTTTGCAGAGCTCCATGGGCACTCTCAAAGCAGCCCGAGTTGGCACAGGTGGCAGCTTGTCCCTGGGCATCATCTTCGGATTCGCGGAAATCCAGCAGGCAGCCGGCCCCTAAGGGCCGAGGGCCTACCTGGTACACAAAAAGGCTTCTGCCCCGGTAAGCAAAACTCACCAGCCCACATTCCTGGTGTCAGTTTGCAGAGCTCCATGGGCACTCTCAAAGCAGCCCGAGTTGGCACAGGTGGCAGCTTGTCCCTGGGCGGCATCTTCGGATTCGCGGAAATCCAGCTGCCAGCCGGCCCCTAAGGGCCGAGGGCCTACCTGGTACACAAAAAGGCTTCTGCCCCGGTAAGCAAAACTCACCAGCCCACGTTCCTGGTCTCAGTTTGCAGAGCTCCATGGGCACTCTCAAAGCAGCCCGAGTTGGCACAGGTGGCAGCTTGTCCCTGGGCAGCATCTTCGGATTCGCGGAAATCCAGCTGCCAGCCGGCCCCTAAGGGCCGAGGGCCTACCTGGTACACAAAAAGGCTTCTGCCCCGGTAAGCAAAACTCACCCCCCCAAGTTCCTGGTGTCAGTTTGCAGAGCTCCATGGGCACTCTCAAAGCAGCCCGAGTTGGCACAGGTGGCAGCTTGTCCCTGGGCGGCATCTTCGGATTCGCGGAAATCCAGCAGGCAGCCGGCCCCTATGGGCCGAGGGCCTACCTGGTACACAAAAAGGCTTCTGCCCCGGTAAGCAAAACTCACCAGCCCACGTTCCTGGTCTCAGTTTGCAGAGCTCCATGGGCCCTCTCAAAGCAGCCCGAGTTGGCACAGGTGGCAGCTTGTCCCTGGGCGGCATCTTCGGATTCGCGGAAATCCAGCTGCCAGCCGGCCCCTAAGGGCCGAGGGCCTACCTGGTACACAAAAAGGCTTCTGCCCCGGTAAGCAAAACTCACCAGCTCACGTTCCTGGTGTCAGTTTGCAGAGCTGCATGGGCACTCTCAAAGCAGCCCGAGTTGGCACAGGTGGCAGCTTGTCCCTGGGCATCATCTTCGGATTTGCGGAAATCCAGCAGGCAGCCGGCCCCTAATGGCCGAGGGCCTACTTGGTACACAAAAAGGCTTCTGCCCCGGTAAGCAAAACTCACCACCCCACGTTCCTGGTCTCAGTTTGCAGAGCTCCATGGGCACTCTCAAAGCAGCCCGAGTTGGCACAGGTGGCAGCTTGTCCCTGGGCGGCATCTTCGGATTCGCGGAAATCCAGCTGCCAGCCGGCCCCTAAGGGCCGAGGGCCTACCTGGTACACAAAAAGGCTTCTGCCCCGGTAAGCAAAACTCACCAGCCCACGTTCCTGGTCTCAGTTTGCAGAGCTCCATGGGCACTCTCAAAGCAGCCCGAGTTGGCACAGGTGGCAGCTTGTCCCTGGGCGGCATCTTCGGATTCGCGGAAATCCAGCTGCCAGCCGGCCCCTAAGGGCCGAGGGCCTACCTGGTACACAAAAAGGCTTCTGCTCCGGTAAGCAAAACGCACCACCCCACGTTCCTGGTCTCAGTTTGCAGAGCTCCATGGGCACTCTCAAAGCAGCCCGAGTTGGCACAGGTGGCAGCTTGTCCCTGGGCGGCATCTTCGGATTCGCGGAAATCCAGCAGGCAGCCGGCCCCTAAGGGCCGAGGGCCTACCTGGTACACAAAAAGGCTTCTGCCCCGGTAAGCAAAACTCACCAGCCCACATTCCTGGTGTCAGTTTGCAGAGCTCCATGGGCACTCTCAAAGCAGCCCGAGTTGGCACAGGTGGCAGCTTGTCCCTGGGCGGCATCTTCGGATTCGCGGAAATCCAGCTGCCAGCCGGCCCCTAAGGGCCGAGGGCCTACCTGGTACACAAAAAGGCTTCTGCCCCGGTAAGCAAAACTCACCAGCCCACGTTCCTGGTCTCAGTTTGCAGAGCTGCATGGGCACTCTCAAAGCAGCCCGAGTTGGCACAGGTGGCAGCTTGTCCCTGGGCATCATCTTCGGATTCGCGGAAATCCAGCAGGCAGCCGGCCCCTAAGGGCCGAGGGCCTACCTGGTACACAAAAAGGCTTCTGCCCCGGTAAGCAAAACTCACCAGCCCACGTTCCTGGTCTCAGTTTGCAGAGCTCCATGGGCACTCTCAAAGCAGCCCGAGTTGGCACAGGTGGCAGCTTGTCCCTGTGCGGCATCTTCGGATTCGCGGAAATCCAGCAGGCAGCCGGCCCCTAAGGGCCGAGGGCCTACCTGGTACACAAAAAGGCTTCTGCCCCGGTAAGCAAAACTCACCAGCCCACGTTCCTGGTGTCAGTTTGCAGAGCTCCATGGGCACTCTCAAAGCAGCCCGAGTTGGCACAGGTGGCAGCTTGTCCCTGGGCGGCATCTTCGGATTCGCGGAAATCCAGCAGGCAGCCGGCCCCTAAGGGCCGAGGGCCTACCTGGTACACAAAAAGGCTTCTGCTCCGGTAAGCAAAACGCACCAGCCCACGTTCCTGGTGTCAGTTTGCACAGCTCCATGGGCACTCTCAAAGCAGCCCGAGTTGGCACAGGTGGCAGCTTGTCCCTGGGCGGCATCTTCGGATTCGCGGAAATCCAGCAGGCAGCCGGACCCTAAGGGCCGAGGGCCTACCTGGTACACATAAAGGCTTCTGCCCCGGTAAGCAAAACTCACCAGCCCACATTCCTGGTCTCAGTTTGCAGAGCTCCATGGGCACTCTCAAAGCAGCCCGAGTTGGCACAGGTGGCAGCTTGTCCCTGGGCGGCATCTTCGGATTCGCGGAAATCCAGCTGCCAGCCGGCCCCTAAGGGCCGAGGGCCTACCAGGTAAAGACAAAGGCTTCTGCCCCGGTAAGCAAAACTCACCACCCTACGTTCCTGGTCTCAGTTTGCAGAGCTCCATGGGCACTCTCAAAGCAGCCCGAGTTGGCACAGGTGGCAGCTTGTCCCTGGGCATCATCTTCGGATTCGTGGAAATCCAGCAGGCAGCCGGCCCCTAAGGGCCGAGGGCCTACCTGGTACACAAAAAGGCTTCTGCCCCGGTAAGCAAAACTCACCAGCCCACGTTCCTGGTCTCAGTTTGCAGAGCTCCATGGGCACTCTCAAAGCAGCCCGAGTTGGCACAGCTGGCAGCTTGTCCCTGGGCGGCATCTTCGGATTCGCGGAAATCCAGCTGCCAGCCGGCCCCTAAGGGCCGAGGGCCTACCTGGTACACAAAAAGGCTTCTGCCCCGGTAAGCAAAACTCACCAGCCCACGTTCCTGGTGTCAGTTTGCAGAGCTCCATGGGCACTCTCAAAGCAGCCCGAGTTGGCACAGGTGGCAGCTTGTCCCTGGGCATCATCTTTGGATTCGCGGAAATCCAGCAGGCAGCCGGCCCCTAAGGGCCGAGGGCCTACCTGGTACACAAAAAGGCTTCTGCCCCGGTAAGCAAAACTCACCAGCCCACATTCCTGGTCTCAGTTTGCAGAGCTCCATGGGCACTCTCAAAGCAGCCGAGTTGGCACAGGTGGCAGCTTGTCCCTGGGCGGCATCTTCGGATTCGCGGAAATCCAGCTGCCAGCCGGCCCCTAAGGGCCGAGGGCCTACCTGGTACACAAAAAGGCTTCTGCCCCGGTAAGCAAAACTCACCAGCCCACGTTCCTGGTCTCAGTTTGCAGAGCTCCATGGGCACTCTCAAAGCAGCCCGAGTTGGCACAGCTGGCAGCTTGTCCCTGGGCGGCATCTTCGGATTCGCGGAAATCCAGCTGCCAGCCGGCCCCTAAGGGCCGAGGGCCTACCTGGTACACAAAAAGGCTTCTGCCCCGGTAAGCAAAACTCACCAGCCCACGTTCCTGGTGTCAGTTTGCAGAGCTCCATGGGCCACTCTCAAAGCAGCCCGAGTTGGCACAGCTGGCAGCTTGTCCCTGGGCGGCATCTTCGGATTCGCGGAAATCCAGCTGCCAGCCGGCCCCTAAGGGCCGAGGGCCTACCTGGTACACAAAAAGGCTTCTGCCCCGGTAAGCAAAACTCACCAGCCCACGTTCCTGGTGTCAGTTTGCAGAGCTCCATGGGCACTCTCAAAGCAGCCCGAGTTGGCACAGGTGGCAGCTTGTCCCTGGGCGGCATCTTCGGATTCGCGGAAATCCAGCTGCCAGCCGGCCCCTAAGGGCTGAGGGCCTACCTGGTACACAAAAAGGCTTCTGCCCCGGTAAGCAAAAACTCACCAGCCCACGTTCCTGGTCTCAGTTTGCAGAGCTCCATGGGCACTCTCAAAGCAGCCCGAGTTGGCACAGGTGGCAGCTTGTCCCTGGGCGGCATCTTCGGATTCGCGGAAATCCAGCTGCCAGCCGGCCCCTAAGGGCTGAGGGCCTACCTGGTACACAAAAAGGCTTCTGCCCCGGTAAGCAAAACTCACCACCCCACGTTCCTGGTCTCAGTTTGCAGAGCTCCATGGGCACTCTCAAAGCAGCCCGAGTTGGCACAGGTGGCAGCTTGTCCCTGGGCATCATCTTCGGATTCGCGGAAATCCAGCTGCCAGCCGGCCCCTAAGGGCCGAGGGCCTACCTGGTACACAAAAAGGCTTCTGCCCCGGTAAGCAAAACTCACCAGCCCACGTTCCTGGTCTCAGTTTGCAGAGCTCCATGGGCACTCTCAAAGCAGCCCGAGTTGGCACAGGTGGCAGCTTGTCCCTGGGCGGCATCTTCGGATTCGCGGAAATCCAGCTGCCAGCCGGCCCCTAAGGGCCGAGGGCCTACCTGGTACACAAAAAGGCTTCTGCCCCGGTAAGCAAAACTCACCAGCCCACGTTCCTGGTCTCAGTTTGCAGAGCTCCATGGGCCCTCTCAAAGCAGCCCGAGTTGGCACAGGTGGCAGCTTGTCCCTGGGCGGCATCTTCGGATTCGCGGAAATCCAGCTGCCAGCCGGCCCCTAAGGGCCGAGGGCCTACCTGGTACACAAAAAGGCTTCTGCCCCGGTAAGCAAAACTCACCAGCTCACGTTCCTGGTGTCAGTTTGCAGATCTGCAAGGGCACTCTCAAAGCAGCCCGAGTTGGCACAGGTGGCAGCTTGTCCCTGGGCATCATCTTCGGATTCGCGGAAATCCAGCAGGCAGCCGGCCCCTAATGGCCGAGGGCCTACTTGGTACACAAAAAGGCTTCTGCCCCGGTAAGCAAAACTCACCAGCCCACGTTCCTGGTCTCAGTTTGCAGAGCTCCATGGGCACTCTCAAAGCAGCCCGAGTTGGCACAGGTGGCAGCTTGTCCCTGGGCGGCATCTTCGGATTCGCGGAAATCCAGCTGCCAGCCGGCCCCTAAGGGCCGAGGGCCTACCTGGTACACAAAAAGTCTTCTGCTCCGGTAAGCAAAACGCACCACCCCACGTTCCTGGTCTCAGTTTGCAGAGCTCCATGGGCACTCTCAAAGCAGCCCGAGTTGGCACAGGTGGCAGCTTGTCCCTGGGCGGCATCTTCGGATTCGCGG